>NW_022326737.1:0-10703 GCF_002776525.5 Piliocolobus tephrosceles | reverse complement strand
AAAGATTAAGAAATGGAATGGAATATGGAATGGATTGGAATGGAGTAGGTAATGGAATGGAGTATGTAATGGAATGGACTATGTAATGCAGTGGAATGGAGTATGAAATGGAATGAAATGGAATGGAATATGGAATGAATTGGAATATGGAATGGAATGGAATGGAATGGAATGGATTGTGTAAATGGATGGAAAGGAATATCGAAAGGAATGGAAAGCGAAATACAGTGGAATGGAATATGGAGTGGAATGGAATAGAATATGGAATGGAATGGAATATGGAATGAAATGTAATGGAAAGGACTAAGGAATGGAATGGAATGTAATGGAACATGGAATGGAATGGAATGGTATAAAATGGAATGGAATGGAACATGGAATGGAATGGAATATAGAATGGAAAGGATAGCAATGGACGGCACGGAATGGAACGGAACGGAATAAGGAATGCAAGGAAAGAAATAGAATAGAGTGTAGTGGAATATGAAATGAAATGCAATATGGAATGGAATGGAATATGGAATGGAATGAAACATGAAATGGAATGGAATGGAACGGAATGTACTGGAAAGGAGTGGAGTATAAATTCGAATGGAATGGAATGGAATGGAATATGGAACGGAATGGAATATGGAATGGAATGGAATACGGAATGGAAAGGAATATGAAATGTAATGCAATACAGAATGTAATGTAATGGAATGGAATATGGAATTGAATGGAATGGAATATGGAATGAAATGGAATGGAATGGAATGGAATATGGAATGGAATGGGAATGGAATATGGAATGGAATGGAATATGGAATGGAAAGGAATATGAAATGTAATGCAATACGGAATGTAATGTAATGGAATGGAACATGAAATGGAATGGAATATGGAATTGAATGGAATGGAATGCAATGGAATGGAATGGAACATGGAAGGGAATGGAACATGAAATAGAATTGAATGGAATGGATTTTGGAAAGGAAAGGGACACGGAATGGAATGGAATGGAATATGGAATGGATGGAATATGGAATTGAATGGAATGAAACGGAACAAAACGGAATGGAACAGAACTGAAAATGAAATGGAAAGGAATGGAATGGAATGAAATGGATTATGAAATGGAATGGAATGTGGAATGGAATGGAATATGGAATGGAAAGAAATATGGAATTGAATGAAATGGAACGGAATGAATGGAAAGGAATGGAATATAAAATGAAATGGAATATAATGAAATGGAATATGGAATGGAAAAGAATGGAATATGGAATTGAATGGGACAAGTAATGGAATGTTATATGGAATGGAATGGAATGAAATATGGAATGGAATGGAATCGAATGTGGAATGCAATGGAAAGGAATGGACAATTGAAAGGAATGCAATGGAATGGAATGGAATATTTTCTGGATTGGAATAGAATAGAATGGAATGGAATGGAATGGAATAGAATGGAATATGGAATGGAATGGAATGGAATATGTGATGGAATGGAACATGGAATGGAATGGGATATGGAATGAAATGCAATAGAAGGGAATATGAAATGAAATTGAATGGAATATGGAATGGAATATAGAATAGAATGGAATATGGAATGGAATGGAACGTAACGGAATGGATCGTAATGGAATGTAACGAGATATGAAATGGAATGGAAGGGAATGGAATGGAATGGAATGCTATGGAATATGGAATTGAATGGAATATGGAATAGAATGGAATGGAATGGAATATGGAGGGGAATTAAATATGGAAGGGAATGAAATGTATTGGAATGGAATATGAAATGGAATGGAATGTGAAATGTAATGGAATGTAATATGGAATGGAATAGAATGGAATGGAATATTGAATGCAAAGGAATGGAATGGAATGGAAAGGAATATGGAATGGAAAGGAATGGAATAAGAATAGAATTGAATGGAATACAAGATAGAAGGTAATGGAATGGAAGATGGAATGGAATGAAATGTAATGAAATATGGAATGGAATGGAATGTGAAACGAAATGGAATGTAATATGGAATGGAATAGAATGGAATGGAATATTGAATGCAATGGAATGGAATGGAATGGAAAGGAATATCGAATGGAAAGGAATGGAAAAAGGAGAGAATGTAATGGAATGGAAGGGAATACAATATAAAATGTAATGGAATGGAATACGGAATGGAATGGAAAATGGAAAGGAATGGGATATGGAAGGGAATGGAATGGAATATGGAATGAAATGGAATAACGAAAAGAATGGAATGGAATGGATTATGAAATGGAATGGAATGGAATATGGAATTGGGAATGGAAGGCAATGGAATATAGAATTAAATGGAATTAAATCCGGAATGGAATGAAATGGAACATGGAATGGAAGGGAAAGGAATGGAGTGGAATGGAATATGGAATGAAAAGGATTAAGGAAAGGAAAGGTATGGAACAGAATATGGAATGGAATGGAATATGGAATTGAATGGAATGGAACGGAATGGAACTAGCGACATATGGAATGGAATGGAATGGAATGGAATGGAAAGGAAAGGAATGGAATGGAATGGAATGGAATAGAGTGGAATGTGCAATGGAACGGAATATGGAAAGGAATGAAATATGAAATGGAGCTGAATGGAATGGAATATGAAATGGTACGGAATATGAAATGCAATAGAATATGGAAATGGTACAGAATATGGAATGGAATGGGGTGGAATGGTATATGGAATGGAATGGTATATGGAATGGAATGGAATATGGAATGGAATGGAATATGGAATGGAATGGAATATGGAACGGAATAGAATGGACAGGACTGGAATGGAATGGAATAGAGAATAGAAGGGAATGGAAAGGAATGGAATGAAATGTGATGTGGAATGTAATGGAATATGTAATGGAATGGAATATGGAATGGAAAACAATGAAATGGAATGAAATGGAATAGAATATGGAATAGAACAGAATGGAATGTAATATGGAATGGAATGTAATATGGAAAGTAACATAGAATAGAAACGAAAATGGATAAGAATGGAACTTAATTAAACGGAAAGTATCGAAATGCAAGGGAATACGAAATGGAATGGAAGGGTATGGAATGGAATGAAATGTAAATTAATATGCAATGGAATGGGATATGGAAAGGAATGGAATGGAATGGAATATGGAATGGAATAGAATATGGATTTGAATGGAATTGAAAGGAACGGAACGGATTGAAATGGAACGAAATACAGAATGGAATTGAATGGAATAGAATATGTAAGGGAATTGATTATGGAATGGGAAAGAATACGATATGGGAATGACTATGGAATAAAATGGAATGGAATGGAATGGAATATGGAAAGGAATGGAAAGGAATATCGAATAGCATGAAATGGAAATGTATAAGGAATGGAATGGAATGGAATGGAAAATGGAATGGAATTGAAGGGAATGGAATGGAATGGAATGGAATGGAATGGAATGCTATATGGAAAGGAATATCGAACGGAATGGTATATGGAATGGAATGGAATGGAATGGAATGGAAAATGGAATGGAATGAAAGGGAATATGGAATGGAATGGAATCCAACAGAATGGATTATGGAATGGAATAAATGGAATCCACTATGCAATGCAATGGAATGGAATAGAATTGAATGGAATGGAATATGGAATGGAATGAAATATGAAATGGAGTGAAACGGAACGCAACGGAACGAAATGTGAAATGAAATGGAATGAAAGGGACGGGAAAGGAAAGGAATGGAAAGGCATATGGAAATTAATGGAATATGGAATAGAATGGAATATGGAATGCAATGGAATGGAATGGAATTGAATGGAATATTGAATGGAATAGAATGGAATGGAATTTAATGGAATGGAATGAAATGGAATGGAATAGAATGAAATGGAATGGAATGGAATGGAATGGAATGGAATGGATTGGAATGGAATGGAATGGAATGGAATGGAATACTTAGTGGAATGGAAAGGAAAGGAGTATGGAATGGAATACGGATTGGAACTGAATGGATTAAAATATGGAATTGAATGGAATATGGACTGGAATTGAATGGAATGGAATATTGAGTAGAATGGAATATGGAATGGAATGGAATATGAAATGTAATGGAATATGGAATGATATATGGAATGGAATGGAATGCATTATGGAACGGAATGGAATGGAATGTGTAATGGAATGGAATGGAATGGAATAGAATGGAACGGAATTAAATATGGAATGGAATGGAGTGGAATGGAATATAGAATGGAATGGAATGGAATGGAATATGGAATGGAATGGAATAAGGAATGAAATGGAATTGAATATGGAATGGAATGGAATATGGAATGGAATGGAATATGAAATGGAGTGCAATATGAAATGTAATGTAATGGAATGGAATATGGAATGGAATGCAATATGAAATGGAACAGCATGGAATATGAAATGGAATGCAATGGAATGGAACAGAATATGGAATGGAATGGAATATGGAATGGAATTGAATGCTATGGATTTTGGAATGGAAAGGGATTCGGAATGGAATGGAATATGGAATGGAATGGAATGTGGAATTGAAATGAATGAAACGGAACAGAACGGAATGGAATGGAACGGAACATGAAATGGAAAGGCATGGAATGGAATCAAATGAATTATGAAATGGAATGGATTATGGAATGGAATAGAATATGGAATGAAAAGAAAAACGGAATTGAATGAAATGAAATGGAAAGAATGGAAAGGAATGGAATATAAAATGAAGTGGAATGGAATGGAATTGATTAAGGAATGGAAAAAGATGGAATATGGAATTGAATGTGATAAGGAATGGAATGTTATATGGAAAGGAATAGAATGGAATGGAATGGAATGACATATGGAATGAAATGGAATGTGGAATGGAATGCAATGGAATGGACTATGGAATGGAATGGAATGGAATGGTATATGTATTGGAATAGAATGGAATGGAATATGGAATGGAATGAAATGGAATGGAATATTCGATGGAATGGAATATGGAATGGAATGGGATATGGAACGGAATGCAATGGAAGAGAATATGGAATGGAATGGAATGGAATGGAATATGGAATGGAAGATAGAATAGAATGGAATATGGAATGTAATGGAACGGAACGGAACAGACCGTAACAGAATGGAATGAGATATGAAATGGAATGGAATGGAATGGTATATGGAGTAGAATGGAATATGGAATGGAATGCAATATGAAATGGAATGGTATGGAATATGGAATGGAATGTAATATGGAATGGAATATAATATGGAATGCAATGGTATGGAATATGGAAGGAATAGAATAGAATGGAATGGAATATGGAATGGAATGAAATAAAAAGAAATTGAGTGGAATATGGAATAGAGAGGAATGAAATAATAATGGGATGGAATTGAATGCAATGCAATGCAATATGGAATGGAATGGAATGGAACGGAATAGAATATGGAATGGAATGAAATATGGAATGTAATGTAATGGAATTGGATGAATATGGAATGAAATGGAAAGGAATGGAATGAAATGGAATGGAATGGTATGGAATGGAATGGAATGGAATAAAATTGTATATGGAATATAATGGAATATGGATTTCAATGGAATGGAACAGAACGGAACGGAATGGAACAGAAGGAAATATGTAATTGAATGGAATGAAATGGAATGGAATGGTATATGGAATGGAATGGAATATGGAATGGAAAGGAATATGGAATGGAAAGGAGAATGGAATGAAATGGAAGGGAATAGAATAGATAGGCCTGGAATATTAAACGGAATGGAATGAAATGGAATGGAATATGGAAAGGAATAAAATGGAATACTGAATGGAATGGAATACGGAATGCAGTGGAATGGAATGTAATTGAATATGGAATGAGATGGAATGGAATGGAAAGGAATGAAAAGGAATGGAACATGTACTGGAATGAAATGCAAAGAAAAGTGGAAAGTAATGGAATAGAATGGAACGAAATAGAATATGTAATTGAATATGGAATGGAATGGAATAGAATGGAATGGAATGGAATGGAACGGAATACAAAATGAAATGGAATATGCAACGGAATGGAATGGAATTGAATGGAATGGAATATATAATGGAACGGAATATGGAAAGGAATGGAATGGAATAGAATATGGAAACGAATGGAATGGAATGGAAAGGAATATGGGATGGAATGATATATGAAATGGAATATAGAATGGAATGTTATATGGAATGGAAAGGAACGGAAAGCAAAGTAATGTAATGGAATGAAATGGAATATGAAAATGAATGGAAGGGAATGGAATAGAATGAAAGCAATGGAATATGAAATGGAATGGAATAAGGAATGGAATGGAATGGAATATGTAATGGAATGGAATGGAATATGTTATGGAATGGAAAGGAATGGAATATGGAATGGAATCGAATGAAATGGTATATGAAAGGGAATGGAATGGAATATGGAAAGGAATGGATTATGTAAAGGAATGGAATATGGAATGGAATGGAGTGTAATATGGAATGGAATGGAATGTAACGGAATGGAATGGAATGGAATATGGAATGCAATAGAACAATGAATGCAATGGAATGGAAAGAAATTGAATATGGAATTGAATGGAATGGAATATGGAATGGAATGGAATGGAGAATGGAATGCAATGGATAATGGAATGGAAGGGACTGGAAAAAGGATTGCAATAGAACGCAATGGAATGGAATGGAATAAGGAATGGAATGGAATGGAATGGAATGCAATGGAATGGAAAGGAATATGGAATGATATGGAAAGGAATTTGGAATGGAATAGAAAATGGAATGGAATTGAATACAAAATGGAATGGAATGGAATGAAATGTAATATCGAATGGAATAGAGTAGGAAATGGAAAGGAATATGGAATGGAATGGAATATGGACTGGAATGGATTGCAATATGGAAAGGAATGGCATACGTACTGGAATGGAATATGGAATGGAATTTGTGGAAATATGGAATGTAATGGAAAGGAATGGAATATGGAATGAAATGTAATAAAGATTGCAATGGTGTGGAATTGAATGGAATATGGAATAGACTGGAATGGAATATGGAATAAGGAATGGAATGCAATGCAATGGAATGGAATATGGAATGGAATGGAATTGAATGGAATGGAATATGGAATGGAATGGAATGCAATATTGAATGGAATAGAATGGAATGGAATGCAATGGCGTATGGAATGGAATGGAATCGAATCGAATATGGAATGCAATGCGGAATGAAATTGAATGGAATGGAATATGGCATGCAATTGAATGGAAAGGAATATGGAATTAAATGGAATATGGAATGGAATATGGAGTAGAATAGAATATGGAATGGGTAGGAATATGAAATGTAATGGAATATGGAATGAAATATGGAATGGAACGGAATGAAATATGGAATGGAATGGAAGAGAATGGAATGTGTAATGGAATGGAATGGAATAGAATGGAACGTAATTTACCATGGAATGGAATGGAGTGGAATGGAATATAGAATGGAATGGAATGGAATATGGTATGAAAAGGAATATGGAATGAAATCGAATGGAATGATATATGTAATGGAATGGAATACGGAATGGAATGGAATATGAAATGGAATGCAATATGGAATGTAATGTAATGGAACGGAATATGGAATGGAATGGAAAGGAATATGGAATGGAATGCAATGGAATGGAACAGAATATGGAATGGAATGGAATATGGAATGGAATTGAATGGAATGGATTTTGGAATGTAATGGAATACGAAATGGAACGGAATATGGAAAGGAACGGAAAATGGAATTGAAAGCAATGAAACGGAACAGAACTGAATGGAATGGAATGGAACATGGAAAGGAAAGAGGAAAGGAATGGAATGAAATGGATTATGAAATGGAATGGAATATGGAATGAAATGGAATGGAATGGAATGGCATAAGGAATGGAATGTAATATGGAATGGAATTGAATATGGAATGGAATGGAATATGGAATGGAATGGAAAGGAATGGAATATGGAATGGATATAAATGGAATGGTATATGAAAGGGAATGGAATGGAAAATGGAAAGGAATGGATTATGTAAAGGAATGGAAGAAGGAAAGGAATGGACTGGAATATGGAATGGAATGGAATGTAACGGAATTGAAAGGAATGGAATGGAATATGGAATGAAATCGAACAATGAATGCAATGGAATGGAAAGAAATTGAATATGGAATTGAATGGAATGGAATATGGAAAGGAATGGAATGGAGAAAGGAATGGAATGCAAATGGAACTGAATGGACTGGTATAAGCAAAGCAATAGAATGGAATCGAATAAGGAGTGGAATGGAATGCAATGGAATGGAGTGGAATGGAATGGAATATGGAATGGTATGGAATGGAATTTGGAATGGAATGGAAAATGGAATGGAATTGAATACGAAATGGAATGGAATGGAATGGAATGTAATATAGAATGCAATAGAGTATGAAATGGAATGGAATATGGAATGGAATTGAATTTGGAAAGGAATGGAATGGAATATGGAAAGGAATGGCATGCGTAATGGAATGGAATATGGAATGGAATTTGTTGAAATATGGAATGGAATGGAATGGAATATGGAATGAAATGGAATAAGGAATGCAGTGGTGCGGAATATGGAATGTAATGGAATGGAATATAATGGAATGGAATATGGAATCGAATGAAATAAAAAGACATGGAGTGGAATATGGAAGGGACAGGAATGGAATAATAAAGGAATGGAATTGAATGCAATGCAATCAATATGGAATGGAATGGAATGGAATGGAATATTGAAAGGAATGAAATATGGAATGGAATGGAATGAAATGGAATGGGATGGAACATGGAATGAAATGGAATGGAATTGAATGGAATATGGAATTTACTGGAGTGGAATATGGAATGGAATGGAATTGAGTGCAATATGGAATGAAATACAATGGAATGGAATGCAACGGAATGGAATGGAATGAAAAGAAATGGAATAAGGAATGAAATGGAATGGAATTGAATTGTATATGGAATATAATGGAATATGGAATATAATAGTAAATGGAATTCAATGGATTGGAACAGAACAAAACGGAATGGAATAAGTAATGGAATGGAATGAAATGGAATGGAATGGTATTTGGAATGGAATATGGAATGGAAAGGAATATTGAAAGGAGTGGAATGGAAAGGAATTGAAAGAATTGGAATATTAAACGGAATGGAAAGCAATGGAATGGAATGTGGAATATGTAAAGGAATAAAATGGAATATTGAATGGAATAGAATGGAATGGAATGGAACGAAATGGAATGGAATGGAATGGAATATGGAATGCAATTGAATGGAATATGGAATGGAACTGAATGGAATGGGATGGAATATGGAATGAAATGGAATGGAAAGAAATGGAACATGGAATTTAATGGAATGGAATATGGAATGGGATGTATTGGATGTAATGGATGGAATGGGATGGAATATAATGGAATGTTATGTAAAATAGAACGGAATGGAATGGAACCATATTCCATTCCATACCATATTCCATTCCATTCCGTTCCATGCTCCATTCCATTTCATTGCATTCCATTCCTTATTCCATATTCCATTCAATTCCACACCATTGCTTTCCTTATTCCATTTCATTCCGTATTTCATTCCATTCCATTCCATTCCATATTTCAACCCATTCCATTCCATATTCCATTCCATACATATGCCATTCCTTTCCATATTTCATTCCATTCCTTAATACATTCCATTCCATATTCCATTCCATTTCGTACTCCATTCCATTCCATATTATATTTCATTCCTTTCCATTCCATATCATATTCAATTCCATTTCATTTTCCATCCATTCTAAATTCCATTCCATATTCCATTCCATTTCATTTCATGACATTCTAGTCCTTATTCCATTCCATTCCATTCTATTGCATTCCTTATTCCAGTCCATTCCATTCCACATTTCATTCCATTCCATTCCCCATTCCATTCGATTCCATATTACATTCCATTCAATTCCATATTCAATTCCTTTCCATTCCGTTGCATTCATTGTTCCATTTCATTCCATATTCCATTCCATTCCATTCCATTCCGTTCCATTCCATTCCGTATTCCGCTCCTATCCATTCCATATTCTATTCCATTACATACTCCATTCCTTTCCATATTTCATTCCATTCCATTCCATATTCCATTTAATTCCATTCCAGTCCATATTCCATTCCATTCCATATTGCATTCTATTCCATGTTTCATTCCATTCAGTTCCATTCCATTCAATTCAATTCCGTTACATTCCATGCCATTCCATTCCATATTCCATTCCATATTCCATTTCATTCAATTCCACTCCATTCCACTCCATATTCCATTCTATTCCATTCCATATTCTGTTCCAGTATATGTTCCATTCCATTCCATACACCATTCCATTTCATTCCACAACATATTCCTTTTCATTTCATATTCCATCCATTCCATTTTCCATTGCATTCCATATTCCATTCCATTCAATTCCATTCCACTCGCTTCCATATTCTATTCCATTCCAATTCACATTCCATTCCATATTCTATTCCATTCCCATTTCCATTCCATTCCATACTCCATCCCATTCCATATTCCATTGCATTTCATTCCATTCCATTCTTT
>NW_022326736.1:0-10696 GCF_002776525.5 Piliocolobus tephrosceles | reverse complement strand
AAAGAATGGAATGGAATGAAATGCAATGGAATATGGAATGGGATGGAGTATGGAATGGAATGGAAATGGGAATGGAATAGAATATGGAATGGAATGTGAATTGGAATGGAATAGAATATGGAAGCGAGTGGAATGGAATTGAATGGAATGGAATATGGAATGCAATGGAAAATGGAATGGATGGAATATGAAATGAAAAGGAATATGTTGTGGAATGAAATGGAATGGTGTATGGAATGGAATGGAACATATACTGGAACAGAATATGGAATGGAATAGAATGGAATATGGAGTGGAATGGAGTGGAATTGAATGAAATGGAATATGGAATGGAATATGGAATGGAATGGCATGGAATGTAACGGAATTGAATTGAATGGAATGGAACTGAATGGAATGAAACATGGAATAGAATGCAATATGGAATGGAATGGAATATGGACTGGAATGGAATTAAATGGAATATGGAATGGAATGGAATGAAATATGGAAAGGAATGGAGTATGTAATGGAATAGAATATGGAATGGATAGGAGCGGAATACGGAATGGAATGGAACGGAATGGAATGGAATGGAATGGAATATGGAATGAAATGGAACAATGAATGCAACGGAATGGAAAGGAATTGAATATGGAATTGAATGGAATGTAATATGGAATCGAATGGAATGGGGAATGGAATGGAATGAAATGTGGAATGGAATGGACTGGAATAAGGAATGCAATAGAATGGAATGGAATGGAATAAGGACTAGAATGTCATGAAATGAAATGGAATGGAATATGGAATGGAATTTAGAATGGATGGAAAATGAAATGGAATTGAATATGATATGGAATGGAAAGGAATGAAATATAATATGGAATGGAATGGAGTACGAAATGGAATGGAATATGGAATGGAATGTATTAAGGAATGGAATGAAATATGGAAAGGAATGGCATATGTATGGAATGGAATATGGAATGGAATGGGTTGAAATATGGAATGGAATGGAATGGAATGAAATACGGAATGAAATGGAATAAGGAAAGCAATGGTGTGGAATTGAATGGAATATGGAATAAGGAATGGAATGCAATGAAATGGAATGGAGCATGGAACGGAATGGAATGGAATATGGTATGGAATGGAATATGGTTCCATTCCATTCCGTTCTATTTTACATAACATTCCATTATATTCCATCCCATTCCATCCATTACATCCAATACATCCCATTCCATATTCCATTCCATTAAATTCCATGTTCCATTTCTTTCCATTCCATTTCATTCCATATTCCATCCCATTCCATTCAGTTCCATTCCATATTCCATTCAATTGCATTCCATATTCCATTCCATTCCATTCCATTTCGTTCCATTCCATTCCATTCTATTCCATTCAATATTCCATTTTATTCCTTTACATATTCCACATTCCATTCCATTGCTTTCCATTCCGTTTAATATTCCAATTCTTTCAATTCCTTTCCATTCCACTCCTTTCAATATTCCTTTCCATTCCATATTCCATTCCAAATACCATTCCATTCCATTTCATTCCATTCCATTACTTATTCCATTCCGTTTTGTTCTGTTCCAATCCATTGAATTCCATTTACTATTATATTCCATATTCCATTATATTCCATATACAATTCAATTCCATTCCATTTCATTCCTTATTCCATTTCTTTTCATTCCATTCCATTCCGTTGCATTCCATTCCATTGTATTTCATTCCATATTGCACTCAATTCCATTCCATTCCATATTCCACTCCAGTAAATTCCATATTCCATTCAATTCCATTCCATTTCATTCCATGTTCCATCCCATTCCATTTCATTCCATTCCATTCCATATTTCATTCCTTTCAATATTCCATTCCATTCCATTCCATTCCATATTGATTGCATTGCATTCAATTCCATTCCTTTATTATTCCATTCCTGTCCCTTCCATATTCCACTCCATGTCTTTTTATTTCATTCGATTCCATATTCCATTCCATTATATTCCATTCCATTACATTCCATATTCCGCACCACTGCATTCCTTATTCCATTTCATTCCATATTCCATTCCATTCCATTCCATATTTCAACAAATTCCATTCCATATTCCATTCCATTACGCATGCCATTCCTTTCCATATTCCATTCCATTCCTTTCCAAATTCAATTCCATTCCATATTCCATTCCATTTCATACTCTATTGCATTCTATATTACATTCCATTCCATTCCATTCCATTTCGTATTCAATTCCATTCCATTTTCCATTCCATTCCAAATTCCATTCCATACCATTCCATATTCCATTCCATTCCACTCCATTCCATTGCATTCCATTCCACTCCTTATTCGATTCCATTCTATTGCTTTGCTTATACCAGTCCATTCAGTTCCATTTGCATTCCATTCCTTTCTCCATTCCATTCCTTTCCATATTCCATTCCATTCAATTCCATATTCAATTTCTTTCCATTCCATTGCATTCATTGTTCGATTTCATTCCATATTCCATTCCATTCCTTTCAATTCCGTTACATTCCATTCCATTCCATATTCCAGTCCATTCCTTTCCTTCTTCCATTCCTTTACATAATCCATTCCTTTCCATTTTCCATTCCATTCCCTTTCATATACCATTCCATTTATATCCATTCCATATTCCATTCCTTTCCATTCCATTCCATATTCCATTCCATTCCATATTCAATTCCATTCCATATTACATTCCATTCCTTATGCCATTCCATTCCATTCCATTTCATTCCATATTCCATTCCATTTCATAATCCATTTCATTCCATTCCTTTCCTCTTTCCTTTCCATGTTCCATTCCATTCCATTCAGTTCTGTTCCGTTTCATTGCTTTCAATTCCATTTTCCGTTCCTTTCCATATTCCGTTCCATTTCGTATTCCATTACATTCCAAAATCCATTCCATTCAATTCCATTCCATATTCCATTCCATTCCATATTCTGTTCCATTCCATTGCATTCCATTCCATATTCCTTTCCATTCCATTCCATATTCCGTTCCATTACATTACATTCCATATTGCATTCCATTTCATATTCCATTCCATTCCGTATTCCATTCCATTACATATATCATTCCATTCGATTTCATTCCATATTCCTTTTCATACCATATTCCATTCCATTCCATTCTATATTCCATTCCACTCCATTCCATTCCATGGTAAATTACGTTCCATTCTATTCCATTCCATTCCATTACACATTCCATTCTCTTCCATTCCATTCCATATTTCATTCCGTTCCATTCCATATTTCATTCCATATTCCATTACATTTCATATTCCTACCCATTCCATATTCTATTCTACTCCATATTCCATTCCATATTCCATTTAATTCCATATTCCTTTCCATTCAATTGCATGCCATATTCCATTCCATTCAATTTCATTCCGCATTGCATTCCATATTCGATTCCATTCCATTCCATTCCATACGCCATTCCATTCCATTGCATTCCATTCCATTCTATTCCATTCAATATTGCATTCCATTCCATTCCATATTCCATTCCATTCAATTCCATTCCATTCCATATTCCATTCCATTGCATTGCATTCCATTCCTTATTCCATATTCCATTCCAGTCTATTCCATATTCCATTCAATTCCACACCATTGCAATCTTTATTACATTTCATTCCATATTCCATTCCTTTCCATTACATTCCATATTTCCACAAATTCCATTCCATATTCCATTCCAGTACGTATGCCATTCCTTTCCATATTGCAATCCATTCCAGTCCATATTCCATTCCATTCCATATTCCTTTCCATTTCCTACTCTATTCCATTCGATATTACATTTCATTCCATTCCATTCCATTTTGTATTCAATTCCATTCCATTTTCTATTCCATTCCAAATTCCTTTCCATATCATTCCATATTCCTTTCCATTCCATTGCATTCCATTCCATTCCATTCCATTCCTTATTCCATTCCATTCCATTGCGTTCTATTGCAATCCTTTTTCCAGTCCCTTCCATTCCATTATCCATTGCATTCCATTCTCCATTCCATTCCATTCCATATTCCATTCCATTCAATTCCATATTCAATTTCTTTCCATTCCATTGCATTCATTGTTCTATTGCATTCCATATTCCATTCCATTCCATTCCGTTACATTCCATTCCATTCCATATTACACTCCATTCCATTCCATATTCCATTCCTTTACATAATCCATTCCTTTCCATATTCCATTCCATTCCCTTTCATATACCATTTCATTCGATTCCATTCCATATTCCATTCCTTTCCATTCCATAACATATTCCATTCCATTCCATTACATATTCCATTCCATTCCATTCCTTATTCCATTCCATTTCATATTCCATTGCTTTCATTCTATTCCATTCCCTTCCATTCATTTTCATATTCCATTTCATTCCATTACATTACTTTGCTTTCCGTTCCTTTCCATTCCATATAACATTCCATTCTATATTCCATTTCATATATCATTCCATCCCATATTCCTTTCCATTCCATTCCATTCGTTTCCATATTCTATTCCATTCCATTCCTTTCCATATTCCGTTCCATTATATATTCCATTCCATTCAATTCCATTCCATTCCGTTGCATATTCCATTTCATTTTGTATTCCGTTCCATTCCATTCCATTCCATTCTATTCCATTCCATTCCATATTCAATTACATATTCTATTTCGTTCCATTCTATTCCATTACTTTCCACTTTTCTTTGCATTTCATTCCAGTACATGTTCCATTCCTTTTCATTCCTTTCCATTCCATTCCATCTCATTCCATATTCAATTACATTCCATTCCACTGCATTCCGTATTCCATTCCATTCAGTATTCCATTTTATTCCTTTCCATATTCCATTCCATTTCATTCCATTCCGTTTAATATTCCAGGCCTATCTATTCTATTCCCTTCCATTTCATTCCATTCTCCTTTCCATTCCATATTCCTTTCCATTCCATATTCCATTCCATTCCATTTCATTCCATTCAATTACATATTTCCTTCTGTTCCATTCCGTTCCGTTCTGTTCCATTCCATTGAAATCCATATTCCATTATATTCCATATACAATTTTATTCCATTCCATTCCATTCCATACCATTCCATTCCATTTCATTCCATTCCTTTCCATTTCATTCCATATTCATCCAATTCCATTACATTACATTCCATATTTCATTCCATTCCATATTCTATTCCGTTCCATTCCATTCCATTCCATATTGCATTGCATTGCATTCAATTCCATCCCATTATTATTTCATTCCTCTCTATTCCATATTCCACTCAATTTCTTTTTATTTCATTCCATTCCATATTCCATTCCATTCTATTCTATTCCTTCCATATTCCATACCATTGCATTCCATATTATATTCCATTCCATATTACATTCCATTCCATATTCCATACCATTCCATTTCATATTGCATTCCATTCCATATTCCATTCTACTCCATATACCATTCCATTCCATTCCATTTCATATCTCATTCCATTCTGTTACGGTCTGTTCCGTTCCGTTCCATTACATTCCATATTCCATTCTATTCTATCTTCCATTCCATATTCCATTCCATTCCATTCCATTCCATATTCTCTTCCATTGCATTCCGTTCCATATCCCATTCCATTCCATATTCCATTCCATCGAATATTCCATTCCATTTCATTCCATTCCATATTCCATTCCATTCTATTCCAATACATATACCATTCCATTCCATTCCATTCCATAGTCCATTCCATTGCATTCCATTCCACATTCCATTTCATTCCATATGTCATTCCATTCCATTCCATTCTATTCCTTTCCATATAACATTCCATTCCTTATCACATTCAATTCCATATTCCATCTTTTTCCATTCCTTAATCAATTCCATTCCATTCCACTTCATTTTATATTCCATTCCTTTCCATTCTTTCCATTTCATTTCATTCAATTCCGTTTTTCTTTTCATTCCATATTCTATTCCATTCCATAATCCATTCCATTTCATAATTCATTTGATTCCATTCCATGCCTTTCCATTTCATGTTCCGTTCCATTCCATTCCGTTCTGTTCCGTTTCATTCATTTCAATTCCACATTCCATTCCATTCCATATTCCATTCCATTCCGAATCCCTTTCCATTCCAAAATCCATAGCATTCAATTCCATTCCATATTCCATTCCATTCCATATTCTGTTCCATTCCATTGCATTCCATTTCATATTCCATGCTGTTCCATTTCATATTGCATTCCATTCCATATTCCATTCCATTACATTACATTTCATATTGCACTCCATTTCATATTCCATTCCATTCCATATTCCATTCCATTCCATATTCAATTCCATTTCATTCCTTATTCCATTCCATTCCATATTCCATTCCATTCCATTCCATTCTATATTCCATTCCACTCCATTCCATTCCATATTTAATTCCGTTCCATTCTATTCCATTCCATTCCATTCCATTACACATTCCATTCCATTCCGTTCCATAATGCATTCCATTCCATTCCATATATCATTCCATATTCCATTACATTTCATATTCCATTCCATTCCATATTCCATTCTACTCAATATTCCATTCCATTCAATTCCAGTCCATATTCCATTCAATTCCATATTTTAATCCATTCAGTTCCAATCCGTATTCCATTCCATACTCCTTTCCTTTCCATTCCACTAAGTATTCCATTCCATTCCATTCCATTCCATTCCAATCCATTCCATTCCATTCCATTCCATTCCATTCCATTTCATTCTATTCCATTCCATTTCATTCCATTCCATTAAATTCCATTCCATTCTATTCCATTCAATATTCCATTCAATTCCATTCCATTCCATTGCATTCCATATTCCATTCTATTCCATATTCCATTAATTTCCATATGCCTTTCCATTCCTTTCCTTTCCCGTCCCTTTCATTCCATTTCATTTCACATTTCGTTCCGTTGCGTTCCGTTTCACTCCATTTCATATTTCATTCCATTCCATATTCCATTCCATTCAATTCTATTCCATTCCATTGCATTGCATAGTGGATTCCATTTATTCCATTCCATAATCCATTCTGTTGGATTCCATTCCATTCCATATTCCCTTTCATTCCATTCCATTTTCCATTCCATTCCATTCCATTCCATTCCATATACCATTCCGTTCGATATTCCTTTCCATATAGCATTCCATTCCATTCCATTCCATTCCATTCCATTCCCTTCAATTCCATTCCATTTTCCATTCCATTCCATTCCATTCCTTATACATTTCCATTTCATGCTATTCGATATTCCTTTCCATTCCTTTCCATATTCCATTCCATTCCATTCCATTTTATTCCATAGTCATTCCCATATCGTATTCTTTCCCATTCCATAATCAATTCCCTTACATATTCTATTCCATTCAATTCCATTCTGTATTTCGTTCCATTTCAATCCGTTCCGTTCCTTTCAATTCCATTCAAATCCATATTCTATTCCATTCCATATTCCATTCCATTCCATTCCTTTCCATATCCCATTCCATTGCATATTAATTTACATTTCATTCCATTCCATACCCTTCCATTCCATTTCGTATTCCCTTGCATTTCGATACTTTCCGTTTAATTAAGTTCCATTCTTATCCATTTTCGTTTCTATTCTATGTTACTTTCCATATTACATTCCATTCCATATTACATTCCATTCTGTTCTATTCCATATTCTATTCCATTTCATTCCATTTCATTGTTTTCCATTCCATATTCCATTCCATTACATATTCCATTACATTCCACATCACATTTCATTCCATTCCTTTCCATTCCCTTCTATTCTCTATTCCATTCCATTCCAGTCCTGTCCATTCTATTCCGTTCCATATTCCATTCCATTCCATATTCCATTCCATTCCATATTCCATTCCATTCCATATACCATTCCATTCCATATACCATTCCACCCCATTCCATTCCATATTCTGTACCATTTCCATATTCTATTGCATTTCATATTCCGTACCATTTCATATTCCATTCCATTCAGCTCCATTTCATATTTCATTCCTTTCCATATTCCGTTCCATTGCACATTCCACTCTATTCCATTCCATTCCATTCCATTCCTTTCCTTTCCATTCCATTCCATTCCATTCCATTCCATATGTCGCTAGTTCCATTCCGTTCCATTCCATTCAATTCCATATTCCATTCCATTCCATATTCTGTTCCATACCTTTCCTTTCCTTAATCCTTTTCATTCCATATTCCATTCCACTCCATTCCTTTCCCTTCCATTCCATGTTCCATTTCATTCCATTCCGGATTTAATTCCATTTAATTCTATATTCCATTGCCTTCCATTCCCAATTCCATATTCCATTCCATTCCATTTCATAATCCATTCCATTCCATTCTTTTCGTTATTCCATTTCATTCCATATTCCATTCCATTCCCTTCCATATCCCATTCCTTTCCATTTTCCATTCCATTCCGTATTCCATTCCATTACATTTTATATTGTATTCCCTTCCATTCCATTACATTCTCTCCTTTTTCCATTCCTTTCCATTCGATATTCCTTTCCATTCCATTCCATTCCATTGCATTCAATATTCCATTCCATTCTATTCCATTCCATATTACATTCCATTTCGTTTCACATTCCATTCCATTCCATATTTCATTACATTTCATTCCATTCCATCTTCCATTCCATTACCTTCTATCTTGTATTCCATTCAATTCTATTCTTATTCCATTCCTTTCCATTCCATATTCCTTTCCATTCCATTCCATTCCTTTGCATTCAATATTCCATTCCATTCTATTCCATTCCATATTACATTCCATTACATTTCACATTCCATTCCATTTCATATTCCATTCCAATACATTTCATTCCCTTCCATATTTAATTCCCCTCCATATTCCATTCCATTCCATTCTATTCCATATTCCATTCAATTCCATATTCCATAGCATTCCATTCCATTCCATTCCCTTCCATTCCATTTCATATCTCGTTACATTCCATTACGATCCATTCCGTTACGTTCCATTCCATTCCATATTCCATTCTATTCTATATTCCATTCCATATTCCATTCAATTTCATTTCATATTCCCTTCTATTGCATTTCATTCCATATCCCATTCCATTCCATGTTCCATTCCATCACATATTCCATTCCATTCCATTCCATATTCCATTCTATTCCATTCCATTCCATTCCATTCTATTCTATTCCAATCCAGAAAATATTCCATTCCATTCCATTGCATTCCTTTCAATTGTCCATTCCTTTCCATTGCATTCCACATTCGATTCCATTCCATTCCATATTTCATTCCATTCCATTCCATATAACATTCCATTACTTGTCCCATTCAATTCCATATTCCATTCTTTTCCATTCCATATTCCATTTCATTATATTCCATTTCATTTTATATTCCATTCCTTTCCATTCATTCCGTTCCATTTCATTCAATTCCATATTTCTTTCCATTCCATATTCCATTCCATTCCACATTCCATTCCATTTCATAATCCATTTCATTCCATTCCATTCCTTTCCATTTCATTTTCAGTTCTGTTCCATTCCGTTTTGTTCCGTTTCATTCCATTCAATTCCATATTCCATCCATTCCATATTCCATTCCATTCCATTCCGTGTCCCTTTCCTTTCCAAAATCCATTCCATTCAATTCTATTTCATGTTCCATTCCCTTCCATGTTCCATTCCATTCCATTGCATTCCATTCCATTCAATTCCATATTCCATTCCATTTCATGTTCCATTCCATTACATTACATTCCGTATTGCATTACATTTCATATTCCTTTCCATTCCATATTCCATTCCATTCCATATTCCATTCCCATTCCATTCCATATTCCATTCCATTCCATTCCATTTCATTCCATATTCCATTCCATTCAATTCCATATTCCATTCCATTACATTACATTCTGTATTGCATTACATTTCATATTCCTTTCCATTCCGTATTCCATTCCATTCCATATTCCATTCCGTTCCATATTCCATTCCATTCCATTCCATTCGAATTTATACTCCACTCCTTTCCAGTACATTCCGTTCCATTCCATTCCATTTCATGTTTCATTCCATTCCATATTCCATTCCATTCCATATTGCATTTCATTTCATATTCCACTACACTCTATTCTATTTCTTTCCTTGCATTCCTTATTCCGTTCCGTTCCATTCCGTGCCGTCCATTGCTATCCTTTCCATTCTATATTCCATTCCATTCCATGTTCCATTCCATTCCATTTTATACCATTCCATTCCATTCCATGTTCCATTACATTCCATTCCATTCCTTAGTCCTTTCCATTACATTTCATTCCATATTCCATTCCATTCCATATTCTATTCCATTCCACTCCATATTCCATTCCACTGTATTTCGCTTTCCATTCCTTTCGATATTCCTTTCCATCCATTTACACAATCCATTCCATTCCATTCCATTCCATTCCATATTCCAATTCATTCCATATTCCATTCCATTTCATTCCATTTCATACTCCATTCCACTGCATTACATAGTCCATTCCATTACATACTCCATTCCATTACCTACTCCATTCCAATCCATTCCATATTCCATTCCATTTCTTAATCTTT
>NW_022326732.1:0-1591 GCF_002776525.5 Piliocolobus tephrosceles | reverse complement strand
GCGTCATTTCACTTTTTGCCATAGTCTTCAATGTGCTCCGAATATCATCACCTGTTTCTCCAAAAGGGTTTCACTGATGCTGTATTGCCAGAGTGGTATAACACTGTCAGTGGAATGCACACGTCAGGATGTAGTTCCTCGGAAAGCTTCTCTCCAGCTTGGGTCTGAACATAGTTCCTTTTAGAATGCAAGCCTCAAAGGGCTCCCGAATATCGCATCACACGCAAAACATACACATGATTAGAAAACTGCTCAATGAAAAGAGAGGTTTAACTGAGCGAGAGAAATTAAGATGACACAGAGTATATTCACAGAGAGCTTCCTTCTGGATTTTACCTGAGGATATTTCTTTCCCCCTATTCTAAGGATCGTTCCCAAGTGTCCTGCCTGAGATTCGACAAAAACAGTCATTTCAAGCTGCTCAATCTAAGGAACGGTTTATCTCTATGACACGAATACACACATAGCAAAGCAGTTGCTCAAATGTTTCTATGCAGGTTTCATCGAAAGATGTTACCTTGCTCACCAGAAGCCTCCGGGCGTCACTAAAATTTCCTTCACAGACTCTTCAAAGGGAGAGCTCCGAAACTGGGCAACATAGAGTAAGCATTAACTCTGTGAAGTGAATGCACATATCAGAAGCAGATTGTTGGAAGGCTTCTTCCTCGATTTTATATCACTATATTTCACTATTCGCCAGAGTCCTCAATGCGACCCAAAATATCACTTTTTCCGTTTCACAAGAACAGTGTTCACACACTGCGTTGTGAGAAAAAAGGTATAGCTCCCTTAGTGGAATGCATACATCACAAAGTATTTCCTCACAAAGCTCCTATCCAGTTTTTACCTCAAGATATCTCCTCTTTCACCGTAGGCCTGAATGTGCCCCCAAATGTCCCTTCGCGGATCTGTGCATAACGGAATTTCCAAATTGCATAATATTAGAAAAGTTTTAACTATGCGAGATGAATGCATATATCTAACACAAAGCAGTTTCACAGAAATCTTCTTTCCAGTTTATGTCTGAGGATATTTCCTTTTTCACCATAGCCGTCCCTATACTCCCGAATGTCTCTTGGTAGCGTTTTCTCCAAAAGGATTCCAGAAGCCTGTAGGAGAAGAAAGGTATATTTCTGTGAGTGAAATGCACAAGTCACAAAGCAGCTCCTCAGAAAATTTCTCTCCAGTTTCTATCTGAAGAGGTTTTCCTTTCTCACCATAAACCTCAAAGCACTCCCGAATATCCCATCATAGACTAAACAAAAATAGTGTTATGATACGGCTCAATGAAAAGAGAAGCTTAACTGTGTGAGCGGAATTCAGGTGACACAGTGTAGTTTAACAGAAAGTTTCCTTCTGGTTTCTTTCTGAGGTTATTTCTTTTTCGTGATATTCTAAAGAGCGTTCCCAAATGTCCTTTCTCTGATTCTATAGAAACAGTGATTTCAAACTGCTCAAGCCAAAGAATGATTTATCTCTATGAGTTGAATACAAACATAACAGAATTGTTGCGCAGAACTTTTCTCTCCCGTTTTCGATGGAATACTTTTTCTTGCTCAACACAGGCCTCTGGTTGACACTTACTTTCCCG
>NW_022326731.1:0-1059 GCF_002776525.5 Piliocolobus tephrosceles | reverse complement strand
CAATGTATAAACAAACCAATGTATAAACAAACCAATGTATAAACAAATATATAAATAAATATATATTCAATGGGTATGTATAAACTCTCAAGTTTTTTTTTTTTTTATTCTTTTATGTTTCAAACACATGAATATGTTTGCGTATGTATATTTGAAAACGCAGGTCCCACACAACTTATCCTGTATGTGTCATATTTCAATATATAGACAAAACAAATTTGCTTTTTTAATTTCATTACTTTCTTCTTTTTTTTTTTTAGTTAAAATTGGATATACCCTTTATTAATATATGTATATATATATATATATATATATATATATATATATATATATATATTCACAGTACAAAAATAACTTTTAAAAGTAGCAGTGTAGAGCATCATTAAGTTGATTTTTTTTTTTTTTTTTTTTTTTGTAACTTGTTCATTCTGTCTAATCATCACCAATAAAAATTTCATACATTCACTAATGTATATGCAATCATAAAAAAAAAGTGTTTATTACACACGGACTCATGTTTGTAACGTATGTAAATATATATATATATATATATATATTTTTTTTTTTTTTATTTTTATTTTTTGGAATAAAGTGCTGTTCAGCATTATATGTGTTTTGGCTTATGCGCGCATTCATATGTTCGTACGCGTTTACATATATATGTGTATGTGCTCTACTCGTCACGTTGGACACTCCCTTTTCGTTTTTAACAGTTTAATAATACCCTTCTCTTTTTTACTCACTATATTTAAATAATAAGAGTAGTTGTTAATTATATCATGCATATTATAAGGTAGAAGTTGGGCCCCAGCTACGAACGTATTTACATATTTAAGTACGTCAAAATTTGTAACCCAATATGGTAAATATATTATCAGTTTCATACTATCAATAAGTTTTACATATGCTATTAATTTATATTTAAACTTCTCACACATACTTATAAGTTGAATATTATTTTTTTTCATATCTTCTTTTTTAATAATATAATTAATATTTTTAAAATTGTCGTTATTAATTTGCATATAATCTATGTAGTATCTTGAAGTTGTGTCATTC
>NW_022326717.1:0-2012 GCF_002776525.5 Piliocolobus tephrosceles | reverse complement strand
GTAGTAGTGGTCATAACTGTAGTAGTGGTCATAACTGTAGTAGTGGTTATAACTGTAGTAGTGGTAATAAAAAGCAAAACTTAACACATATGATAAAAAAAGCTATAAACGAATGTACAGATTGGAAAAAAGTTGATAACAATTTGATTAGTACAAAATGTGAAAATAACACAAATATAAATGCTGATGGAGTTGGGGTTAATGAAAAAAGTATAAATTTTCAGAATAATATAAGTGAAAAAAATATACAAGATACGTTGGAAAAAACAAATATAGGAAGCGATGGTTTTCACACAGAAGATAAAATTATGAATTCGGAGATAAGTGACACTTGTAAAGAAAAATCACATGATGAACAAAGTAATAAAAAAGATTTATGTGTTGAAAAAATAAACCTGAATATAACATATTCAGTATTATTGTTATAGGAGATAAAGGGAAAGGTAAAAGTTTTTTTTTAATATAAATTTAATTAATAATTTATTGAACTATTATGATTCTATTTATTTAATAGATATAGATATAGGACAGCCAATTATTGGAGTTAGTGGTTTTATTTCTATATATGAAATAAATGGTTTTTTGAATGAATATAATTTTTTTTTCAAATAGTTATAAATGTATATTAAAGATATATATTGGTAACTGTTCTATAAATGAAGATATTAATTTTTTTTATAAAATGTTTAAAATATATGTATAATTACTTATTTAATGAATATTTTAAAAAATATAAAGAATGAAAAAGAGGATAGACGACGAATATATCCGATAGTTGTGAATAGTTTTGGTTGGGTAGAAGGTGTAGGATTGTTTTTGTTAGTTTTAAATATTTATTTAAGTAAATGTAATTTTATTATTCAGTTTGATTCGTTAGATATACATAAAAATATAATTAACGAATTAAATAAAAAAGAGATGTTGAAATATTTATTTAATGACTTTTTTGTTTTGGGTAATAGTAAAGTTGAAAATATAATACAAGAAAATAACAAAATGGATGTAAAGATAAAAAATGTAAACCACATTTGTTTTACTATTTTCAACTTATTTAACAAAAATGTATGTTTGGTTCCAAAACAACATTCTATTATTAATTTGATTAAAACTTACTGTGGAGTTACAACAGATAATATGTTATGTTATAATTTTAGTATGTTTTTTTCTAATTATGAAATAGATAAAGAAAAAACAACAAAACAAAATACAGATATGTGTCAGTATTATAAAAAAAAGAATACACGATGAGAATACACAACATTCATGTTATCAAAATAATTCGGAATATTGGACAAGTTATAATACTAGTAAAATAAATGAAAGTGACATAAGTTATTTGAGAAATAGGCACAATTTATGTAAGTACAGCAATAATAATGATAATAATAATAATAATAATAATAATAATAATAATAATAATAATAGTATTTTTAATAGTAACGATTATAACAGTGGGAGCAACAGCTACCACAGCAACAGTAACTATAACAGTAACAGCAGTAGCTACAGCAACAGTGGGGACAACGGGAACAACGACAATATTGATAGCCATGTCGGTAATAACAAATATGAAGATGCTTCTACTCGATATGGTAATAACAACAGTGATAGCCATAATAACAATCGTAACTATAACACTACTAACTATGAAACGTACAATAGTTATAAAAGTAATTATTATGAAAATAATTATGATACAAACAAAATAAATCACGATTATTATTTTTATGGTAACATTAACAAAAAATATTAGTTTTATAAATTCGAATAAACACAATAATACTGTTACCAGTATTCGAAATGGAATCAATAATAATAATATTTATTATGACAACAATAATAATTATAATTATAAAAAATGAATTTACTATTTCGAGACATCGTACGAGTTATCCATATTATGCCAATTATCCGAACTACCCAAACCAATCAAACTATCCAAACCAATCAAACTACCCAAACCAATCAAACTATCCAAACCATTCAAACTATCCAAACCATTCAAACTATCC
>NW_022326716.1:0-2012 GCF_002776525.5 Piliocolobus tephrosceles | reverse complement strand
GGATAGTTTGAATGGTTTGGATAGTTTGAATGGTTTGGATAGTTTGATTGGTTTGGGTAGTTTGATTGGTTTGGATAGTTTGATTGGTTTGGGTAGTTCGGATAATTGGCATAATATGGATAACTCGTACGATGTCTCGAAATAGTAAATTCATTTTTTATAATTATAATTATTATTGTTGTCATAATAAATATTATTATTATTGATTCCATTTCGAATACTGGTAACAGTATTATTGTGTTTATTCGAATTTATAAAACTAATATTTTTTGTTAATGTTACCATAAAAATAATAATCGTGATTTATTTTGTTTGTATCATAATTATTTTCATAATAATTACTTTTATAACTATTGTACGTTTCATAGTTAGTAGTGTTATAGTTACGATTGTTATTATGGCTATCACTGTTGTTATTACCATATCGAGTAGAAGCATCTTCATATTTGTTATTACCGACATGGCTATCAATATTGTCGTTGTTCCCGTTGTCCCCACTGTTGCTGTAGCTACTGCTGTTACTGTTATAGTTACTGTTGCTGTGGTAGCTGTTGCTCCCACTGTTATAATCGTTACTATTAAAAATACTATTATTATTATTATTATTATTATTATTATTATTATTATTATTATCATTATTATTGCTGTACTTACATAAATTGTGCCTATTTCTCAAATAACTTATGTCACTTTCATTTATTTTACTAGTATTATAACTTGTCCAATATTCCGAATTATTTTGATAACATGAATGTTGTGTATTCTCATCGTGTATTCTTTTTTTTATAATACTGACACATATCTGTATTTTGTTTTGTTGTTTTTTCTTTATCTATTTCATAATTAGAAAAAAACATACTAAAATTATAACATAACATATTATCTGTTGTAACTCCACAGTAAGTTTTAATCAAATTAATAATAGAATGTTGTTTTGGAACCAAACATACATTTTTGTTAAATAAGTTGAAAATAGTAAAACAAATGTGGTTTACATTTTTTATCTTTACATCCATTTTGTTATTTTCTTGTATTATATTTTCAACTTTACTATTACCCAAAACAAAAAAGTCATTAAATAAATATTTCAACATCTCTTTTTTATTTAATTCGTTAATTATATTTTTATGTATATCTAACGAATCAAACTGAATAATAAAATTACATTTACTTAAATAAATATTTAAAACTAACAAAAACAATCCTACACCTTCTACCCAACCAAAACTATTCACAACTATCGGATATATTCGTCGTCTATCCTCTTTTTCATTCTTTATATTTTTTAAAATATTCATTAAATAAGTAATTATACATATATTTTAAACATTTTATAAAAAAAATTAATATCTTCATTTATAGAACAGTTACCAATATATATCTTTAATATACATTTATAACTATTTGAAAAAAAAATTATATTCATTCAAAAAACCATTTATTTCATATATAGAAATAAAACCACTAACTCCAATAATTGGCTGTCCTATATCTATATCTATTAAATAAATAGAATCATAATAGTTCAATAAATTATTAATTAAATTTATATTAAAAAAAAACTTTTACCTTTCCCTTTATCTCCTATAACAATAATACTGAATATGTTATATTCAGGTTTATTTTTTCAACACATAAATCTTTTTTATTACTTTGTTCATCATGTGATTTTTCTTTACAAGTGTCACTTATCTCCGAATTCATAATTTTATCTTCTGTGTGAAAACCATCGCTTCCTATATTTGTTTTTTCCAACGTATCTTGTATATTTTTTTCACTTATATTATTCTGAAAATTTATACTTTTTTCATTAACCCCAACTCCATCAGCATTTATATTTGTGTTATTTTCACATTTTGTACTAATCAAATTGTTATCAACTTTTTTCCAATCTGTACATTCGTTTATAGCTTTTTTTATCATATGTGTTAAGTTTTGCTTTTTATTACCACTACTACAGTTATAACCACTACTACAGTTATGACCACTACTACAGTTATGACCACTACTAC
>NW_022326715.1:0-2008 GCF_002776525.5 Piliocolobus tephrosceles | reverse complement strand
GTAGTAGTGGTCATAACTGTAGTAGTGGTCATAACTGTAGTAGTGGTTATAACTGTAGTAGTGGTAATAAAAAGCAAAACTTAACACATATGATAAAAAAAGCTATAAACGAATGTACAGATTGGAAAAAAGTTGATAACAATTTGATTAGTACAAAATGTGAAAATAACACAAATATAAATGCTGATGGAGTTGGGGTTAATGAAAAAAGTATAAATTTTCAGAATAATATAAGTGAAAAAAATATACAAGATACGTTGGAAAAAACAAATATAGGAAGCGATGGTTTTCACACAGAAGATAAAATTATGAATTCGGAGATAAGTGACACTTGTAAAGAAAAATCACATGATGAACAAAGTAATAAAAAAGATTTATGTGTTGAAAAAAATAAACCTGAATATAACATATTCAGTATTATTGTTATAGGAGATAAAGGGAAAGGTAAAAGTTTTTTTTTAATATAAATTTAATTAATAATTTATTGAACTATTATGATTCTATTTATTTAATAGATATAGATATAGGACAGCCAATTATTGGAGTTAGTGGTTTTATTTCTATATATGAAATAAATGGTTTTTTGAATGAATATAATTTTTTTTCAAATAGTTATAAATGTATATTAAAGATATATATTGGTAACTGTTCTATAAATGAAGATATTAATTTTTTTATAAAATGTTTAAAATATATGTATAATTACTTATTTAATGAATATTTTAAAAATATAAAGAATGAAAAAGAGGATAGACGACGAATATATCCGATAGTTGTGAATAGTTTTGGTTGGGTAGAAGGTGTAGGATTGTTTTTGTTAGTTTTAAATATTTATTTAAGTAAATGTAATTTTATTATTCAGTTTGATTCGTTAGATATACATAAAAATATAATTAACGAATTAAATAAAAAAGAGATGTTGAAATATTTATTTAATGACTTTTTTGTTTTGGGTAATAGTAAAGTTGAAAATATAATACAAGAAAATAACAAAATGGATGTAAAGATAAAAAATGTAAACCACATTTGTTTTACTATTTTCAACTTATTTAACAAAAATGTATGTTTGGTTCCAAAACAACATTCTATTATTAATTTGATTAAAACTTACTGTGGAGTTACAACAGATAATATGTTATGTTATAATTTTAGTATGTTTTTTTCTAATTATGAAATAGATAAAGAAAAAACAACAAAACAAAATACAGATATGTGTCAGTATTATAAAAAAAAGAATACACGATGAGAATACACAACATTCATGTTATCAAAATAATTCGGAATATTGGACAAGTTATAATACTAGTAAAATAAATGAAAGTGACATAAGTTATTTGAGAAATAGGCACAATTTATGTAAGTACAGCAATAATAATGATAATAATAATAATAATAATAATAATAATAATAATAATAATAATAGTATTTTTAATAGTAACGATTATAACAGTGGGAGCAACAGCTACCACAGCAACAGTAACTATAACAGTAACAGCAGTAGCTACAGCAACAGTGGGGACAACGGGAACAACGACAATATTGATAGCCATGTCGGTAATAACAAATATGAAGATGCTTCTACTCGATATGGTAATAACAACAGTGATAGCCACAATAACAATCGTAACTATAACACTACTAACTATGAAACGTACAATAGTTATAAAAGTAATTATTATGAAAATAATTATGATACAAACAAAATAAATCACGATTATTATTTTTATGGTAACATTAACAAAAATATTAGTTTTATAAATTCGAATAAACACAATAATACTGTTACCAGTATTCGAAATGGAATCAATAATAATAATATTTATTATGACAACAATAATAATTATAATTATAAAAATGAATTTACTATTTCGAGACATCGTACGAGTTATCCATATTATGCCAATTATCCGAACTACCCAAACCAATCAAACTATCCAAACCAATCAAACTACCCAAACCAATCAAACTATCCAAACCATTCAAACTATCCAAACCATTCAAACTATCC
>NW_022326714.1:0-2008 GCF_002776525.5 Piliocolobus tephrosceles | reverse complement strand
GGATAGTTTGAATGGTTTGGATAGTTTGAATGGTTTGGATAGTTTGATTGGTTTGGGTAGTTTGATTGGTTTGGATAGTTTGATTGGTTTGGGTAGTTCGGATAATTGGCATAATATGGATAACTCGTACGATGTCTCGAAATAGTAAATTCATTTTTATAATTATAATTATTATTGTTGTCATAATAAATATTATTATTATTGATTCCATTTCGAATACTGGTAACAGTATTATTGTGTTTATTCGAATTTATAAAACTAATATTTTTGTTAATGTTACCATAAAAATAATAATCGTGATTTATTTTGTTTGTATCATAATTATTTTCATAATAATTACTTTTATAACTATTGTACGTTTCATAGTTAGTAGTGTTATAGTTACGATTGTTATTGTGGCTATCACTGTTGTTATTACCATATCGAGTAGAAGCATCTTCATATTTGTTATTACCGACATGGCTATCAATATTGTCGTTGTTCCCGTTGTCCCCACTGTTGCTGTAGCTACTGCTGTTACTGTTATAGTTACTGTTGCTGTGGTAGCTGTTGCTCCCACTGTTATAATCGTTACTATTAAAAATACTATTATTATTATTATTATTATTATTATTATTATTATTATTATTATCATTATTATTGCTGTACTTACATAAATTGTGCCTATTTCTCAAATAACTTATGTCACTTTCATTTATTTTACTAGTATTATAACTTGTCCAATATTCCGAATTATTTTGATAACATGAATGTTGTGTATTCTCATCGTGTATTCTTTTTTTTATAATACTGACACATATCTGTATTTTGTTTTGTTGTTTTTTCTTTATCTATTTCATAATTAGAAAAAAACATACTAAAATTATAACATAACATATTATCTGTTGTAACTCCACAGTAAGTTTTAATCAAATTAATAATAGAATGTTGTTTTGGAACCAAACATACATTTTTGTTAAATAAGTTGAAAATAGTAAAACAAATGTGGTTTACATTTTTTATCTTTACATCCATTTTGTTATTTTCTTGTATTATATTTTCAACTTTACTATTACCCAAAACAAAAAAGTCATTAAATAAATATTTCAACATCTCTTTTTTATTTAATTCGTTAATTATATTTTTATGTATATCTAACGAATCAAACTGAATAATAAAATTACATTTACTTAAATAAATATTTAAAACTAACAAAAACAATCCTACACCTTCTACCCAACCAAAACTATTCACAACTATCGGATATATTCGTCGTCTATCCTCTTTTTCATTCTTTATATTTTTAAAATATTCATTAAATAAGTAATTATACATATATTTTAAACATTTTATAAAAAAATTAATATCTTCATTTATAGAACAGTTACCAATATATATCTTTAATATACATTTATAACTATTTGAAAAAAAATTATATTCATTCAAAAAACCATTTATTTCATATATAGAAATAAAACCACTAACTCCAATAATTGGCTGTCCTATATCTATATCTATTAAATAAATAGAATCATAATAGTTCAATAAATTATTAATTAAATTTATATTAAAAAAAAACTTTTACCTTTCCCTTTATCTCCTATAACAATAATACTGAATATGTTATATTCAGGTTTATTTTTTTCAACACATAAATCTTTTTTATTACTTTGTTCATCATGTGATTTTTCTTTACAAGTGTCACTTATCTCCGAATTCATAATTTTATCTTCTGTGTGAAAACCATCGCTTCCTATATTTGTTTTTTCCAACGTATCTTGTATATTTTTTTCACTTATATTATTCTGAAAATTTATACTTTTTTCATTAACCCCAACTCCATCAGCATTTATATTTGTGTTATTTTCACATTTTGTACTAATCAAATTGTTATCAACTTTTTTCCAATCTGTACATTCGTTTATAGCTTTTTTTATCATATGTGTTAAGTTTTGCTTTTTATTACCACTACTACAGTTATAACCACTACTACAGTTATGACCACTACTACAGTTATGACCACTACTAC
>NW_022326711.1:0-2394 GCF_002776525.5 Piliocolobus tephrosceles | reverse complement strand
ATATTTAAACTAATATATTTAAACTAATATATTTAAACTAATATATTAATTAAATGCGTTCATATGTACTTTAAAAAAGTTTTTTTTTTTTTTTTTTTTTTTTTTTTTTGATTGTTTCTGCGTATAATTTATTATGATTGCCCATTGTAAACATAAGGTATTCCAGATGTTTACTATTAGTGTGTGTTTTATTATATTTTTTATTTAATTTAATTTGATTTTTTTTTTCGATTTTTAGATATTTGTGACCCTCCATTACGAAAATACGAGAACAAGTGGAGACCTCGAGATAAGAGAGGTCAAATATCAGGTAAAATTTACAACAAATATATATAAAAAAAAAAAAAAAAATAATAATAATAAATAATTAAATAAAACACATACATTCTAAATAATTGAACACAAATAAATAAGTATATAAATAAAATAAGCATTATGCTAAATATAACACTTTTAAACGTAATTTTATAAAATGTCTTTTTATTTTTGACTTTATAACTTTGTCACGTTATTATATTATCATTTTTTTTTTTTTTTTTTTTTTTTTTTCAGACACTCCATTCCCCTCCGCAGAGTTAATACAAAGTTACATAAAACGAACAATTGAATATTCATTAGAAGAAAAAAAGTATAATCATCAAATTAATGATAAAATAAAATCCTATTGCGAAGTAAATAAAAATAATATAATAGGATCAAGTTATCCAAATGAGAGAACTAGAAAAGCATTTAAAAAAGAAATGGGAAATGGGTACGAAGTTGAAGATGATGAAGATGAGAAGTATGAAAATGGAGACGATGAAGAACAAGGATGTGAGGGTGATAATGTAGAAGCAGATGAGGAACGATGTATGGTAGGAGAAGATACAGAGATAGAATATGAGGAAGACAATGATGAATATTTTGAATAAAATTAGTAATAAACTTATTTTAACTTAGTAATATTGTTTCGTATTTGTAACGCTTTAAATGTGGTATATATATATATATATATATATATATGTATACATACGTCACACAGCAATATTGTTTTTATTCCTTATTTTTTTTATTATGTATATAATGTGAAAAGTTGCATTTTATATAAAAACATATATATAAGTTTTTTTTTAATTTAGATATTTTTTGTGTATATATACATATGTATATATTAATATGTATATCCATGGACTGTTTAATATTTGAAAACAAAACAAAATATATATATTTTTTTTTTTTTTGTTGTTAAAAAAGTGTATATATATTATAAATGTATTACATATATACTTGTCAAACGTTTTAATTAAAATTATAAATTTTCACTGTTATGTTTAGCTTATGTATTTTATTTACCTTATTTGTATACTTATTTATGTAAACATATACATTTGTTTTTATTTTATTTGCTTATATTTTACAATCTTATATTTTACAATCTTTTTTTTGCCTCTCTTTTTTTTGCATCTCTTTTTTTTGCCTCTCTTTTTTTTGCCTCTCTTTTTTTTGCCTCTCTTTTTTTTTGCATCTCTTTTTCCTTATTATTATTTTCTTTCTTTCTTTTTGGTTTTTGCTTTTTCACGAAATTAAAATTTGTGTTCTCATTTTGTTTCGTTTTCTTTTTATTTTTTTATATCGCTTTTTCTTTTTTTGTAATTTTTGCCATATAATAAAAAAAAAAACCCAAAATCCAAAAATGAAATCCATCAACTAAATATATATATATATATATATACATGTATAAATAGATGTATTATTATAAATGTATTTAATTAGTTATCATTATTTTTTTCGATTCTTTTATATCAAACAAAAAGTTGTATATCCTTAAAATACAATTTTAAAAAATATTTAAAATTTTATATTATTCTTTGATTAAATATGATCAATCTACAAATATTTTTGCCTTTTTTTCCATCGTTAAGATTGTATGTCTATAATCGAATTGTAATGCTTACCTAAGAAAAAATAAAATAAAATAAAATAAATATATATATATATATATACATACATACATGCATATATACTATATATATGTGTACGAATGTGTGTATATATAAAAAAATATGAACTTCATTGTTTTTTTCTTAACACACAAAAAAAAAAAAAAAAAAAAAAAAAATCATAAATGCGCTATAATTTTTATAAAGTATAAATTAAATGTTCTGTACCTAGTGCATATAAGTTATGATGAAAACATATAAATAATTCTTTTTCATAATCGTGTCCCTAAAAAAAAGAAAAAAAAAATGGTAGAATGGAAAAAGTGGAGTGTATATATGTGTATATTCTATTTTTTTTTTTTTTTTTTTTTTTTTATAAATTTTAAAGCATATGAAAATGTTTAAGCATTTACAAATTATTAAATATATTTTTTTTTTCATACATATGATATATTCATGTTTATGTCATAGACAG
>NW_022326710.1:0-4210 GCF_002776525.5 Piliocolobus tephrosceles | reverse complement strand
TCTTGTAAGGCAGGCCTGGTGGTGACAAAATCTCTAAGCATTTGCTTATCTGTAAAGGATTTTATTTCTCCTTCACTGATGAAACTTAATTTGGCTGGATATGAAATTCTGGGTTTATTATTCTTTTCTTTAAGAACGTTGAATATTGGCCCCCACACTCTTCTGGCTTGTAGAGTTTCTGCCGAGAGATCTGCTGTCAGTCTGATGGGCTTCCCTTTGTGGGTAACCCGACCTTTCTCTCTGGCTGCCCTTAAGATTTTTTCCTTCATTTCAGCTTTGGTGAATCTGGCAATTATGTGTCTTGGAGTTGCTCTTCTGGAGGAGTATCTTTGTGGCGTTCTCTGTATTTCCTGAATTTGAATGTTGGCCTGCCCTACTAGGTTGGGCAAGGTCTTCTGGATGATATCCTGAAGAGTGTTTTCCAATTTGGTTCCATTCTCCCCCTCACTTTCAGGCACCCCAATCAGACGTAGATTTGGTCTTTTTACATGATCCCATACTTCTTGCATGCTTTGTTCATTTCTTTTTCTTCTTTTTCCTTTTGGTTTCTCTTCTCGGTTCGTTTCATTCATTTGGTCCTCAATCGCTGCTACTCTTTCTTCCAGTTGATCGAGTCGGTTACTGAAGCTTGTGCATTGTCATGTATTTCTCGTGTCATGGTTTTTCACCTCTGTAATTTCATTTATGACCTTCTCTGCATTAATTGTTCTAGTTATCAATTCTTCCACCCTTTTTTCAAGATTTTTATTTTCTTTGCTCTGCGAACATAATTTCTTCTTTAGCTCTGATAAGTTTGATGGACTGAAGCCTTCTTCTCTCAATTCGTCAAAGTCATTCTCTGGCCAGCTTCGATCCATTGCTGGTGATGAGCTCTGCTCCTTTGCCGGGGGTGATGTGCTCTTATTTTTTGAATTTGCATCTTTTCTGCCTTGCTTTTTCCCCATCTTTGTGGTTTTATCTGCCTCTGGTCTTTGATGATGGTGACGTACTGATGGGGTTTTGGTATAGGTGTTTTTCCTGTTTGATAGTTTTCCTTCTAACAGTCAGGACCCTCAGCTGCAGGTCTCTTGGAGATTGCTTGAGATCCACTCCAGACCCTGTTTGCCTGGGTATCAGCCACAGAGGTTTCAGAATATAGAATATTGCTGAACAGCGAGCGTACCTGTCTGATTCTTACTTTGGAAGCTTCCTCTCGGTGGTTTACTCCTCCCTATGAGGTGTGGGGTGTCAGACTGCCCCTAGTGGGGGATGTCTCCCAGTTAGGCTACTCATGGGTCAGTGACCCACTTGAGCAGGCAGTCTGTCCCTTCTCAGATCTCAACCTTCGTGTTGGGAGATCCACTGCTCTCTTCAAAGCTGTCAGACAGAGTTGTTTGCATCTGCAGGGGTTTCTCCTGCTTTTTTGGTGTTGTTGTTCAGCTGTGCCCTGTCCCCAGAGGTGGATTCTACAGAGACAGGCAGGTTTCCTTGAGCTGCTGTGAGCTCCATCCAATTCCAACTTCCCAGCGGCTTTGTTGACCTACTTAAGCCTCAGGAATTGCGGGTGCCCCTTCTCCTGCCCCGCTGATGCCCTGCGGTTAGATCGCAGGCTGGTGTGCTAGCAATAAGGGAGGCTCCGTGGCCATGGGATCTTCCCAGCCAGGTGTGGTATACAATCTCCTGTTGTGCCCGCCTGGTTAAAGCCCAGTATTGAGGTGGGAGTTACCCGATTTTCCAGGTGTTGTGTGTCTGAGTTCCCCTGGCTAGGAAAAGGGATTCCCTTCCCCCTTGTGCTTCCCAGGTGAGGCGATGTCTCGCCCTGCTTCAGCTCTCACTGGTCGGGCTGCAGCAGCTGAACCAGCCCCGATTGTCCGGCAGTCCCTAGTGAGACGACCCCAGTATCTCAGTTGAAAATGCAGAAATCACCGGTCTTTTGTGTCGCTCGCACTGGGAGTTGGAGACTGGAGCTGTTCCTATTTGGCCATCTTGCTCCGCCCCCACTGAGAAGTATTCTAACACTGTTTTTGATTAATCTGCTAAGGGATTCTCGGGAGTGCTTTGAGGCTTACAGTGAAAACAGAAATATCTTTGTATAGACACTTTAGTGAAGATTTCTGAGGAGATGCTTTGTAACGGGTGCATTCCTCTAACAGAGTCATACTTTTCTTCTCATAGAGGATTGGGAGTCCTGTTTGGAGAAAGAGCTACCAGAGAACATTAGGGATTATGTGGATGGCTCTGGTGGAAAAGGAAATATCCTCAGACAATAACTGGAAAGAAGGTTTCTGTGAAACTGCTTTGTGATAGATATACCTATTCATCTCACAGAGATAAAACTTTATTTATATGACGCAGTTTTCAAACTGCATCATGATGGATTCACGAAGGGACATTCGGGAGCACATTCAGGCCTGTGGGGAAATAGGAGATATCTTCAGATAAAAACTGGAGAATAGTTTCCTGAGAAACACATTTGTGTTTTCTGCATTCCACTCAGGGAGTTATACCTCTTTTCTTATAAGGCAGTGTTTGAACACTGTTCCTGTAAAAATAAAAAAGTAATATTTTGCAGTGCATTGAAGACTATGATGAAAAGTAAATTATCTGGAAATAAAACCCATAAAGAAGTGTTCCAAGAAACTCCTCTCTGACGTGTGCATTCATTTCAGATAGTTATGGCTTACACTACGTTGCCCATATTGGAAACTCTGTCTTTGAGAAATCTGTGAATGGATACTAAGTGACGACTGGAGGCTTGTGGTGAGAAAGGAAACCTCTTCTGATGAAAACTGGAGAGAAGCTTTCGAAGCAACTGCTTTGTGATATATGTCTTCATCTCATAGAGTTAAATCTTTCTTTGGATTGAGCAGTTTGAAATCACTGTTTCTGTGGAACCTGAGAAAATATATTTGGGAATGCTCTTAAGTATGTGCTGAATAAGAAATACCCTCAGATAAAAACCAGAAGGAAATTTTCTGTGAAACTGCTCTAGGTCACATGAATTCCACTGGCAGAGTTAAGCTTCTGTTTTAATTAAGCACTATTCTAGCACTGTTTTAGGTTAGTCTGTGAAGTGATATTCAGGAGCATTTTGAGACCTATGGTGATAAAGGAAATACCTTCAGATAAAAACTGGAATGTAGATTTCTGAGGAGTTGCTTTGTGATGTGTGTATTCCACTCACAGAGTTACAGTTTTCTTCTCATAGAGGATTTGTGAATCCCGTTTGGAGAAAACGCTTCCAGGGACAATCCAGAGTATATGCATGGCTATGGTGAAAAAGGAAATATCCTCTGACAAAAACTGGAAAGAAGCTTTCTGTGAAACTGCTTTGTGATAAATATGTCTATTCATCTCTCATAGATAAAACTATCTTTCCATTAGGCAGTTTTGAAACTGCATTATGGAGCGATTCGCAAAGGGACATTTTGTGCACATTCCGGCCTGTGGGGAAATAGGAAATATCTCCAGATAAGAATGGGAGAGAAGCTTTCTGAGAAACTGCTTTGTGATGTGTACATTTAACTCAGGGAGTTATACCTCTTTTCTCATAAGGCAGTGATTGAACAATGTTCCTGTAAAATTGAAAATGTGATGTTTTGCAACTCATTGAAGACTGTGGCAAAAAGTGAAATATCCTGAAAAAAATCCAGAAAGAAGTGTTCCCGAAACTGCTCTCTGACGTGAGCATTGATTTCAGAGACTTAAAGCTTACACTACATTGCCCAGTTTGGAATCTCTGTCTTTGAGGAATCTGTAAAGGGATATTAAGTGGCACCCAGAGGCTTATGGTGAGAAAGGAAAAGTCTTCCGATGGAAACTGGAGAGAAGCTTTCGGAGCATCTCGTTTGTGATGTGTGTGTTCATCTCATAGAGTTAAATCATTCTTTGGATTGCACAGTTTGAAATCACTGTTTCTGTGGAAACTGAGAAAGGACATTTGGGAACGCTCTTAAGAATATGCTGAAAAAGAAATACCCTCCGATAAAAACCAGACGGAAACTTTTTGTGAAACTGCTCTAGGTCACGTGAAGTCCACTCGCACAGTTAAGCTTCGGTTTTCATTGAGCAGTATTCTAACACTGTTTTGTTTAATCTGTGAAGTGTCATTCAGCAGCACTTTGAGGCTTATGGTGAAAAGGAAATATCTTCAGATAAAAACTGGAGAGAAGAGTTCGAAGGATCTGCTTTGTGACGTGTGCATTCCACTCACAGAGTTAAACTTTTCTTC
>NW_022326688.1:0-1066 GCF_002776525.5 Piliocolobus tephrosceles | reverse complement strand
TCTGAGCTACGCAGTCACCTTGAAACCAGGACACAAACACTTCCACCATTTTCTTGCTTACAAGTTTCTATAAAGCAAGGATGGGCTCTGACCTTTTTACCTCATGAGTGGCCAATGTTTCTGTGTAGCTCAAGAGACTGTTTTTTCTTTCATTAAATTTTTGTTTGATTGGTTGTTTGGTTTGGTTTCTTATGTTTTGTTTGAGAGGGAGTCTCACTGTGTTGCCCAGGCTGGAGTGCAGTGGCACCATCTCAGCTCCCTACAAACTCTGCCTCCTGGGTGCAAGTGATTCTCGTGCATCAGCCTCCCAAGTAGCTGGGATTACAGGCGTCAACCACCCTGCCAGCTATTTTTTTGAATTTTTAGTAGAGATTCAATTTTGCCATGTTGGCCAGGCTGCTTTCAAACTCCTGACCTCAGGTGATCCGCCCACCTCGCCTTCCCAAAGTACTGGGATTACAGATGTGAGCCAGCGACCCTGGCCAGAGACTTCTTATTAACAGCTAAGACAAGCCAATGAAAACGAGAGAGAGTCTAGCCTGCGAAAAGGGAATGAGAGTGGGAGGATCATCTGAGCCAATCCTCGCACCTAAGCCTCCTGAGAAGTTGGGACTATAGGGGCAAAGGAACATGCCTGGCTAATGTTTTGTATTCCTTGGAAAGATGGGTTTCACCATATTCTCCAGCCTGCTCTTGAACTTATGAACTCAAATGATCCGCCCACTTGGACCTCCCAAAGTGCTGCGAATATATGTGTCAGTCACTGCACCTAGCTCCATTCAAGTTTCTGAGTAAACCAATATGTACCTATACAGCCTGTACTCAGAATGGATCTTCTGTAGCCTAGACAAGGTATGAGACACAAGGAAAACAGAGGCTACCTGGGACAAGGTTTAGAGCATCCTGCCATCCATCAGAAGACGATTCACGGTCTATAAGCAGAGTCGAGTCCACTTGGTCTTCCTCAAATGTGATTTTGGAGTTCTTGTGAGGCTGGTTGGACTCCGAAGGGCCATAGGTATTTGAACAAGTGACGGCACATTCCTCCACTGAGTCCTCAGGGACT
>NW_022326677.1:0-1137 GCF_002776525.5 Piliocolobus tephrosceles | reverse complement strand
TTATGACTTGGATATTGGTTGTGGTAACAAAAGTAATATAGATGTGCAAATTTGCCAAAGTATATCCACTAATTATGTACAGTTTTTGTATAACAATTTTACTTCAGTTCCTACTATATTGCCTGGCAAACAATACTTTATACTTAAAGTAAGAGCAATGATTATCGCATGTGCATGTCGAAAATAATAAAGAAAGCAGGTGACCATAAGACATCCTGAGTCTTTTGGAAATAAATAGCATTCACCTGCTTTCTCATCCATTGAGGTATCACAACATTTATATACTTGTGTGTCCCTGGAAGTTTCTTGTGGGAGGTTTAGTTATTCTCTTTTCGTTAGGCTCTACTAACCAAGAACCACAGACTCAGACAGCATCATAAAAAGGCCCAGACCCACGATGTCCAGAGACTCCAGGCTCAACCCACATTGATGCTGGCCCTTCAGCCATGAGACTTCATTTGCTTCTCCTTATTCTCCTTCTTTTTTCAATTCTTTTATCCCCAGGTAAGTTGGTAGCTGATTACTATAAGGTTCTGCAGATTAGAAAGCTATATTCCTGGCCCGACAAGATCCTAGAATCAGTCCTGTGGGTTCAAGAACCTAATATTTACAGCTCCACTAGGATTATAATAGGGAAAAATAGAAAAGAGACTCATTTAGCAGTAGCTCCTGTTGATAAGATTCCATCCATGTTTTTTGATCTAGTAAGTGGATGTAATAATGGATGCTGCTGAAATTCAATCCTGTCAGATCAAACTGCCTACATATAAATTTCCATGCCCCACCAAGGCATCTCAAGATACAAATTAAGGATACAACAGAATGTGACCTCAATGAGATACCTTTGTGGGATCTGGAAATTTATATGTAGGCAGTTAGATCAGACAGGATTGAATTTCAGCAGCATTTATTATTATATTTGCTCACTAGGTCAAAAGAGATGGATGGAATTCCATCAACAGGAGCTACTGCTAAATGAGTGTTGACAAATCTGAAAGTTTTATTCAAAGAGACAAACAGGAAAATTATAATCATAGAGTAAGTGAAAATTATATGAAAGACTTTTCAAAATAAACTATATTTTACGTGTCTATGAATAAAAAATGATTTGCAAAGTGAAAACTTAGGACTAGAAAG
>NW_022326666.1:0-4217 GCF_002776525.5 Piliocolobus tephrosceles | reverse complement strand
TTTTTTTTTTTTTTTTTTTTTTTTTTTTTTTTTTTTTTTTTTTAGATGGTGGCTCACTCTGTTGTCCAGGCTAGAGTGCAGTGATGTGATTTCGGCTCACTGCAGTCTCTGCCTCCCAGGTTCAAGCGATTTTCTCACCTCAGTCTCCTGAGTAACTGGGATTACAGGCATGCGCTACCAGGCTTGGCTAATTATTTTGTATATTTTAGAGATCGGGTTTCACCATGCTGACCAGGCTGTTCTTGAACTCCCGACCTCAAGCAGTCCACCTGCCTCGTTCTCCCAAAGTGCTGGGATTACAGGGGTGAGCCACCATGTCCATAGGCCCACATCTTTGATAACCTAGATGAAACGAGTCAGTTCCTTGGGGGCGGTGGTGGGGGGAACAATCTGCCAAAATTCACACAAGAAGAAATAGACAATTTGGATTGTTTTATGTCTATTTAAAATTGAATAAAAATGAATAACCTTCCAAACAGAAAGCACCAAGCCCAGTTTGGTTCACTAGTAAATTCTTCCAAACATGTAAGGAAGAGATTATGCCAAGTTGTTTACAATTTTTATTAGTAGAGGCAGAGGTAATACTCTAACTCATTCTTTGAGGCTTACATCATACTAATACCAAAATCACATTAAAAAGTTTTCAAAAAATGTAAAATCACAGACCAATAACTCTCGTAAACACAGATGCAAAAATCCTCAGCAAATTCTTAGCAAGTTGAATCCAACAATGTATAAAAAGTATTACATACCAAGACCAAAAGGAGCATCCCACGTATGCAAGACTCCTTCAGCATTCAAAAATCAATTAGCAGAATCCACCGTCAGAATACACTAAAAAAGAAAACAACATGATCACATCAATAGATGCAGACAAAGCCTTTGACAAACTCCAACAACTATTTGTGTTTAAAAAAAAAAAAAAAAAAAAACTCAGTGAACTACGAATGAGGGGGACTTCCTCCAATTGATAAGGTATACCTACAGAAAACTCACAGCTCACACCACACTAAATGGTGAGAAACTAGAAGCATTTCCACTAAGACGAGAAACAAGACAAGTATGAGTCCTCTCACTACTCTTTTTCAATATTGTACTAGCAGTACTGGTTAACATAATAAGAGAAAAAAAAAAGCACATAGATTGGGAAGAAAGAAATAAAACTGTCTTGATTTTAGATGAGTCTAAACAATGTCAAAAATCTGAAAGAATCAGCAAAAATCTCCTGGAACTAATATACTTCACAGAAACTTCATAGAAAGGTTAAAATATGAAAATCAACTTCTTTCCTATATACCAGCAATGAACAAGTGGGATTAAAAATTGAAAACACAATACTATTTATATTAACATTAAAAAATGAAATAGTTATAATAAAATATGTATAAGATCTATATGAGGAAAACTATAAAATTCTGATCAAAGAAATCAAAGAATAACTAAATAAATGAAGAGATATTTCATGTTCACGGATAGGAAGATTCAATGTTGTCAAGTTCAGTTTTTTCAAAATTGGGCAATAAATTCAATTCAATTTTAATTAAAATCCTAGCAAGTTATTTTGTGTATAACAAACTGATTCCAAAATTTATATGTAGAGGCAAAGAGCCCAGAAGAGTCAATCCATATTGAAAGTATGTAGAATTGAAGGAATGAAAATCTTTACTTCAAGATTTACTATGAAACTCAGTAATCAAGAGATTGTAATAGTGGTGAAAAATTAGCTGAATAGATTAATGGAACAGAAAAAAGAGCCAAGAAATCGATCCACATAAACATAATCCACTGTTCTTTTTAATTTTATTTTAAAAAATTCATTTTAAGCTCCAGGGTACATGTTCAGGATGTGCAGTCTCCTTACATAGGTAAACATGTGCCATGGTGGTTTGCTGCACCTTTCAACCCATCACCTCAGCATTAAGCCCAGCATGCATTAGCTATTTTTCCTAATGCCCTCCCTCCCACCACTGGTAAGTCTCAGTGTGTGATGTTCCCCTCCATATGCCCATGTGTTCTCGCTGTTCAGCTCTCACTTGTAAGTGAGAATATGCAGTGTTTGGTATTCTATTCCTGCATTAGTTTGCTGAGGATAATGGGTTCCAGCTCCATCCACAATCTTACACGGGACATGATCTCTTTCCTTTTTATGGCTGCATACTCTTCCATGTTATATATGTACCACATTTTCTTTATCCAGTCTATAAGTGATGGGCATTTGGATTGACTCCATGTCTTTGCTATTGTGAATAGTGCTGCAGTGAAATGGAATTGCTGGGACAAATGGTATTTCTGGTTCTAGATCTTTGAGGAATCACCACACCATCTTCCACAATGGCTAAACTAATTTACATTCCCACCAACATTGTAAAAGTATTTCTATTTCTCTGCAACCTCACCAGAATCTGTTGTTTCTTGAATTTTTAACAATCACCATTATGACTTGCATGAGGTGGTATCTTATCGTGGTTTTAATGTTCATTTATCTAATGATCAGTGATGTTGAGCTTTTTATTCATTTTTGTTGGCCTCATGAACGTCTTCTTTTGAGAAGTGTCTGTTCATATCCTTTGCCCACTTTTTAATGAATTTGCTTGTTTATTTTCTTGTAAATTTGTTCAAGTTCCTTAAAATTAGCTCAAGGTGGATTAAAGACTTAAATGTAAAACCCAAAACTATAAAATTCCTAGAAGAAAATCTAGGTGATATCATTCAGGACTTAGGAATTGGCAAAGATTTCATAATGAAATCACCAAAACCAATTGCAACAAAAGCAAAATTTGACCAATGGGATCTAATTAAATTAAAGAGGTTCTGCACAGCAAAATAAATTACCATCAGAGCAAACAGGCAACCTACAGCGTGGGAGATAAATTTTGCAATCTACCCATCTGACAAAGGTCTCATAATCAACTGATCTTTTATCATTCAGCAGAGCCAAGACCATGGAACAAAGGTAGTACTTTCAACAAGTAATACTGGAACAACTGGATATACACATGTCAAAAAATAAATCTAGACAGACTACAAGCTGTGCGTAAAAAGTAACTCAAAGTGATCACAGGCTTAAATGTAAAATGCAAAACTATAAAACTACTAGAAGATAACACAGGAGAAAATATAGGTGATCTTGGGTTTGATGATTACATTTTAGACATGAAATCAAAGGCACAATCCCTGAAAGAATTGATAGTGTAGGGACTGGCAAGATGGCAGCATAGGAAGAGCCCCGATCTGCAGCTCCCAGTGAGAGGTGACAACGTGGTAGCATTCCTCACTCTCGGCACCTCCCAGGCCCGAAGTCCGCTCTGGCTGCAATCAAGGAGCCCTTCAGCCCCCCGCTGCGCTGTGGGGGCCTGCCCTCTCAGGGGATGGCCGAGGCCAGACCCGGTTGACTCCCTCTGCTGGCAGGAAGGTGTGGAGGGAGAGGTACAGTCAGGAGCTGGGGACACATGGCTCTGGCAGGCCTGCCTGGGGCAACTGGCCAGCACCTGCTGAGTTTGATCAGGGGAGGAGCTCCCTCTGGGCTGCAGGAGTGCCCTGGCTAGGTGCCACCAAGTCCTGCAGTGAATGCCATTGAGAAGTGAAGCCAACTGGGCTTCTGGGGTGGGTGGGGACTTGGAGAACTTTTCCCCGTAGCTAAAGGTTTGTAAACGCACCAATCAGCACTCTGTGTCTAGCTAAAGGTTTGGAAAGGCACCAATCACCACTCTGTGTCTAGCTTATGTGGTAAGGGACTTGGAGAACTTTTGTGTCTAGCTAAGGGATTGTAAACGCACCAATTAGCACTCTGTGTCTAGCTAAAGCTTTGTAAACGGACCAATCAAGTCCCTGTAAAATGGACCAATCAGCTCTCCACAAAATGGAGCACACAGTAGGATGTGGGTGGGGCCAGATAAGGGAATAAAAGCAGGCCACCTCAGCCAGCAAGGGCAACCTGCTCCAGTTCCCTTCCATGCAGTGGAAGCTTTGTTCCTTCTCTCTTCACAATAAATCTTTCTGCTGCTCATTCTTTGGGTCCGCACCAACTTTATGAGCTGTAGCACTCACCACAAAGGTCTGCAGCTTCACTCCTGAGGCCAGCGAGACCATGAACCCACAGGGAGGGATGAACAACTCCAGAAGGGAGGAACAAACAACTCCAGAGCACCGCCTTAAGAGCTGTAACACTCACCACGAAGGTCTGCAGCGTCACTTCTGAAGTCAGTGAGAACATGAAC
>NW_022326656.1:0-3349 GCF_002776525.5 Piliocolobus tephrosceles | reverse complement strand
AGGAGGTGGGGCCTTTAAGAAGTAATTAGGTCATGAGGGCTCCCCTTTTAATGAGTGAGATTTAGACCCTTACAAAAGAGGCTTCAAACAGAGTTCAGATCATTTGCCCTTCTGCCTTGCACCCTGTGAGGATAGAACAAGAAGATCATCACCAGATGTTAGCTCCTTGATCTTGGACTTCCAACACCCCTCTAGAATAGTAAAAAAAAAAAAAAAAAAAAAAGTTATTTCTTTCTTAATACCCAGTCTCAAGTATTACGTAATAGCAGCACAAATAGACTATGACAGAATCGTGACATTTTGTTGTACTTATGCACTTAGTTCACGTGATATTTACAAATCTGTCTATCCTTCTACACCGAAGCTCCCTGAAAACTAGGCGGATTGAATTAGATGGATATGCATCTAATTCATATCCATACTGAGGGCCCAGTACAGACTGTGGCACATGGTAATGCTTCAGTAAATATATTGAATGAACAAAGAAATGAATAAAGTTGTATGAGCTGTTCACTTATTATCAATTAACACAAAACCTGAGGCAACCCTTCCCTGCTTACACCTCATTTTAGGAGCATTTCCCCCAATAGACACTTTCTCCCAGAAACAGGAAGAAAATCAGGTCGTTCTGAAATAATCAGGAAAAGCTTTTGGAGACTTCACCATTGTCAGATCTCCCTCAGTGATTATTATAAACTAAATTACAGAAAATCCAGGCTGAAATATTTTATAAAGCAATTTCAAATATTTAATCGGATGCTGAATGCTTCTCAGAGGAAAACTGCTCTCTTTTCGCTGGTTGGATAATGTCCTCTTTTTCTTCAGCCCGAAAGAGGTAAATAATTATATGAAATATAAATACAGAAATACATAACTAAAAGTTAAAGCTGTTAGTAACTTGGAACCCTCAGAAGCCAGGCTACTTTGAATATATCTATACTAGGATTACTATCTCCTTCCATCATGAGATAGTAATAATTTTGCAGTATTAGGATAGGGAAACTTTTAGCCAGAAAGGCAACAGTGCATGACCCAGCACTGGGAGAGAAGCCTCCCAGGAACACAGGAACAGCCTTCATTCCCAGCTTGAATTGTTTCTTAATGGAATTCTAAAAGGCAAAAAACATTTCTGCTGAATTCCGAACTGAAGCTTGTGACAACACAATGATTAGACTGACGGGTTGGCTTGAGATCCTAGGAGAAAAATAATTGACTAGGGGCTAAGAGACTTGAGGGGAACTAGGCCCACTTCTGATGCTGCATGACTGAGAAGAAGTCGATCATATAATCATGGTAGTTTAAAGCTGGAGAGAGATATATCAGAAATAAGGAACCTGGACCAGGTAAGAAAACTAAATCCCAGAGATTTATCTTTTCCTGTGTGGAACTGTGAATGAGAGCTGAGGAAACAAAGACAGTGAGTATTGAATCCTCTTTCCAAAGATTGGTGGTGAAAGGAAAGAAGGCAACAGGAACTTCTTAAATGCTTTATGACTGGGCAAGGATTGGTGTTATAAGGGTCTCACGAACAGAGAAACCATGAATGATTGGAGATTATTATGAGAGTCAGTCAGGATACTGATGAAAGAGTGATGATTTAGGTTGCAGGAAATCAACTAATATGGATAGCAAGAAAAATATGATTTGGGTTGCATACTCTTTTGATATACAAATTCACTCAGCCTATATATTTTGAGACCTAAGATATTTCACTCCTATAGAATCTATAGAAGACAGAAAAATAGGCTCCCAAAGGTATTTACATCTCACTCCCCAAATCCTATGAGTATATTACCTTACATGGCAAAAGGGACTTTGAAGATGTGGTTAAATGAAGGACGTTGAGATATTATCCACATGTGCCCAATGTAATCTCAAGAATCCTTATAGGAGGGAGGCAAGCAGGTCTGAGGGAGAGAAGGAGATATGATGATAGAAGCAGAGATCAGACCCGGGCAAAGAAAGGGCCAACCAGCCAAAGAATACAGGCCACCTACAGAACCTAGAAAAGGTAAAGAAATTGATTCTCCCCTAGAGCCCCTAAAAGAAACACAGCCCTGCTGACACCTTGATTTAGAACTTCTGACCTCCAGAACTGTAAGATAAATCTGTGTTGTTTAAAGCCACTAAATTTGTGGTGGTTTGTTACAGCAGCAATAGGAAACTAATACAGAATTTAAATGAATTACGAAGAGAAAATTAACTTGCACATTTAGTAGACTTCAGCTCTGGACCAATGGGAATATGAGCAGTATTCATAAAGAGTTGTGCTCTGGCCACCACCATTTCCAAATTGTGGTCTTTCACAACTTTATGGCATGTGCTCATTCTGTTTCCTCTACCTGTTATTTCCTTTTGTTCTTTTTCCACCTATCATATTCCCACTCATCTTTCAAAGCAACTCAAATAAAACCACCTTGTCTAGGATGATCTCTTGTATGCCTCCAGGAAGACTTAAGTTTTCCTTTTTTGTTCCCATTGAACTTTGTTTATACCACTGCTATACCATGTACTATAGTCTGACTATCATTAAATTAACCTTATGCCTCCCTAACTCATCCCTGCCCTTGCCTGAATCTTCACAGGAGTAAATGTTAATCCAATCCCCAACTGGTAGACTACCAAGCAGTTCGTTGACAAAATCTTTTCCCATTTTTTTTTTTTTAATTGTGGCCAAATATATGTAACACAAAATGTACCATTTAATCATTTTTAAACATGCAGTTTAATAATATTAAGTATGTTGACATTGTTGTGCAACCAATCTCCACAACTCTATTTATCTTTAAGATTGAAACTCTACATCCATTAAAGAGCCATTCACGTTTCCCTCATCCCAACCTCTGGCAGCTCCCATTCTACTTTCTCTCTCACCAATTTGACTACTCAAGATATCTCATATAAGTAGAATCATATAGTGTTTGTCTTTCTGTGATATTTCGCTTAATATCTTCAAGGTTCAGCCATATTGTACCAGGTCTCAGAATTTTTTTTCTTTGTAAGGTTAAATAATATTCTATTGCATGTATATACCATATTTTGTATATCTGTTCATCAACAGTCATTTGGGTTGCTTCTACTTTTTAATTTTTATGAATAATGCTGCTATGAATGTGGATGTATAAATATCTCTGAGTTCCTGTTTTCAATTCTTTTGGGTATATTCCCTGAAGTGGAATTGCTGGAAAGCATAATAATTCTATTTTAAGTTTTTTAGGACCCCCCTCATACTCTTTTTTATGGTGACTGCACTATTTTATATGCCCAATAACAGTAGACAAGTATTCCAATTTCTCCACATCTTTTCCAACACTTCTTGTTTTCTGTTTGTTTTGTTGGTTTGGTTTGT
>NW_022326655.1:0-7005 GCF_002776525.5 Piliocolobus tephrosceles | reverse complement strand
TGTGCATGTGTCTTTATAGCAGCATGATTTATAATCCTTTGGGTATATACCCAGTAGTGGGATGGCTGGGTCATATGGTACTTCTAGTTCTAGATCCTTGAGGAATCGCCATACTGTTTTCCATAATGGTTGAACTAGTTTACAATCCCACCAACAGTGTAAAAGTGTTCCTATTTCTCCACATCCTCTCCAGCACCTGTTGTTTCCTGACTTTTTAATGATTGCCATTCTAACTGGTGTGAGATGGTATCTCATCGTGGTTTTGATTTGCATTTCTGTGATGGCCAGTGATGATGAGCATTTTTTCATGTGTCTGTTGGCTGTATGAATGTCTTCTTTTGAGAAATGTCTGTTCATATCCTTTCCCCACTTTTTCATGGGGTTGTTTGTTTTTTTCTTGTAAATTTGTTTGAAGAACTCAAAGTTTCTTGAGCAAGGTACTGGCAGTACCTTTCTGCTTCTTATAAACCATAGGGTCCATTGAGGTGCTGTCAACTTGCACATGCTTCTTATTTTTGAGAAATATACAAACAGAGAAATATTCTAATTACTTACTCTTAATAGTGAATAATGAAAATGGGCAGGGACACAGGGGTCAAGTTGGCAATGAGGACATTGCCCTGTACCCTTTGCCTCAGTTTTCAGGAGGATAGAATAAAGACAGATGTACATGGAATGAGGAAACTCTACAAAACATATATTAGGGATCTCACATGATATCTACAAGGCTGGGCAAAGATCAGTCAGCCAACTCTTTATATTTTATATTATTAGTAGTATTATTATTGAGACAGAGCCTCACTCTGTCTCTCAGGCTGGAGTGCAGTGGCGCAATCTCGGCTCACTGCAACCTTCGCCTCCAGGGTTCAAGCGTTCTCCTACGTCAGCCTCCTGAGTAGCTGGGATTACAGGCACATGCCACCACATCCAGCTAATTTTTCTATTTTTAGTAGACATGGGGTTTCGCCATGTTGGCCGGGCTGGTCTCAAACTCCTGACCTCAGGTGATCCACCCACCTCGGCCTTGCAAAGTGCTAGGATTACAGGCATGAGCTACCGTGCCTGCCCGCATTTTATCTTATTTTTAAACTTAATTTGTTTTAAAAAACTGGTAACACATCCTAGTGGTTCAAAATTCAAAAGATAACAAAGGGTATACATTTAAAAATCTTTAACCCCCTCTCTTACCAACTACTTGCTTCTCTCCCACCAGAAGCAGTTTCTAATGCATTATTCTAGAGATATTATACAGACACACATAAACACACAAATAAACACACACACACACACACACACACACAGAGCAATATGCAAATAACCTTGTCAATCATTGGTTATCACTGGATTAAAAATTCGCTTTTCACTTTATAGCTGAATAGTATTTTATTGCATTAATGTGTCATAATTACTTAGTCCCCTATTCGTGAATATTTTGTGTGTTTTTCATTTTTCTTGCTATTATGAATAATGCTTTAAGGATTAACTTTATACACATTTATTCCTCTGCCCTGCTCCCTTTCCTCTTTTCATGCACTTTTAGTTGATTAGATTATATTTCTTAGTGTTTATACTATTCAATGTACTTATACCTGTATCACCATATTTGTCTGGTTTAGGAGGTATCTTTTGACCTCAGTCATTAAGGATAAGAAAATCAACATATTTACATTACCTTCCACCTTGTTTTTCTTTCCTCTTCCAATTGTTGTTCATTGTATAATTGCTTCTCCATCTGAGTGTATCACCATTACATGCATTCTGTAAACATAATTACCACATTTGTTTTGGTCTTAGTCCTAAATGTACATAGATTTGGCATTAATTACTATGCTTTTGCCATAGTTTCTCTCTTCCTTGTGCTTCTGCCATTTTGCTTTCATCTCTGTGACTGTTAAATTTCTTTTTTCACATTCTTCACAGAAGCCTCACAGATCACATTTCTTCTCATTCTTGTTTTCCCATTCCTTTATTGAGCTCTTGTTTACTTGCTTTATTAAAACTTTCAAATTCATGTGAAATATTTGGTGAAAATTTTCATCTACTTTATGGTAACATTTTTCAGATGAGTTTTCATCATCTGCCATTTAGTTTTCATGTCCCTTTTCTCTCTTTTTCATGTATAATTTGTGTTTACCTTGTATGCCAGTTTCATTTTAATTCACCATATTTAGGAAATATCAGGTTTTCTCAAATCAGTTATTTGCAGATAGTTCTTCTAAGATTAGGGCCAGCGTTGTCTTCCATAATGTCAACAATTTTCCTTGTGGCCCAAGCCATTACAAAGAGGTAGCTGGGGCTTTGCAAGACAGCTGGGGCTCTTTCCTGCTACTCAGGGGCAGGGTCAACTATAATGTTAACAAGCGAACAGATTGCTTCCTGCAAACATGACCTGTCTCTGTGATTTCTTTATCTCAATCTCTTTCTGCTTCTTATAACCCATAGGGTCCATTGAGGTGCTGTCAACTTGTGCATGCTTCTTATTTTTGAGAAATATACAGTCTATCTCTTTTTGGAATTTGGTGTTGCCGAGTGACCTACTCAAGAGTGCAGCTAGGGAGTTTCTGGAAAATTAACTGAACAGATTATAAAGTATAAAACGAATTTGCAAATCCAAGGAGACACTCTCTGTGAAGGAGTCAGAACCCAGAATACTGAGAAGCTTGGTTTGGACAGAGCCCCTAGTAAGGCCCACAATGACAAACAACTCCATGTTCTCTGCCATCCTTCCTGAACGTTCTTACTACACAGTACACGGAGCAAAGGAACTCAAAACAGTTTCTTCCTGTTCTTGCAACTAAGCTCATGCCAAATAAGAGGAAAATGGAGGACATTGAAGATGCTTTAATCACATGCCACTGCATCTGTAGGTGAAGTAGATTTCCATTATTAATTTTTATATCATTCACCACACTCCATTGTAAATTCCTGTTTTCTTTGACTATATTTTCTACTAGATAATAAGCTGTATTAACACAAGAATGGTGTCTGTTTTGTTTACTATTGAATCTCCACCTGCCTGGCACATAATTAGTGCTCAATGCCTACTCTATTTGATCATCGAGGCCTGAAGCTGCAGTTCTGGTTCTGGAGAGTAGTTTGTGCTTATCTACATGTTTTTCAAATGGCTTCAATAAATGTGCATTATTTTTGCAAAGATACAATTTGTTTTTAAAAAATCTTAAACCGTATTTGCAGTATGGTCCTAATTAATTTAAACATTAAGATGCATAAAAAAGACTAAAATATTACACACTCAGTATATTGCTGTTCCTTGGGGTCCTGTTCTCAAGTCTCTTCTCTTTCCAGGAATCTCATCCACTGCCATTGTTTCAATTATCATCTATATATTAACGACTCACAAGTCTATATATCTTGAGTTCAGGATTAATTTATTTGATGCCTACAGATTACATATCTCACAGATATTTCATGCTCAACATATTTGAAATTGGAGCCATTATTCCCTAATCCTACAACAATACTATTCCCCCACCTGTATTCCCTGTCTCCATGAAAACAACCATCATCCACCCAGTTGCACATGCCAGGACCCTAATCATTGTTCACTCTTCCATCTTTTTCACTCTATATTGCCAGCTTGTCACAAAGCCCCGTTGATTCTACCTCATTAATGTTTTTGAATAAATATTAATATGTATCAAGACAATACATACACTTGACAAAAACTCTATAGTACAGAATTTATAATAAAAACGGTTTTCCCTTTTGAATTTGCCTAGACTCAGTATCACTTTCTAGAATGCCAAACTTTTCTCAACTTTTCTGATTTTTAACTCTTTATGATGCAGTGGTTCTCAATAGCAGTGATATTGCTCCCTAGGGGACATTTGTCACTGTTCAAAGACATTTTTTTGTTGTCACAACGGGGGGAAAGAGTGCTACTGGTGTCTTGTAAGTAGAGACCAGGGATCCTACAATGCACAGGACAGTCCCTGGCTTAAAATGTTAATAGTGCCTGGGAAACCCTGTTCTTGTGGTTATCTTCAAGACTCCTAAAATACACTTGTATTCCTAACAAATTTTTGATATGAAAATAAGACACTTTAGCTCATTTATATTATCATACTTTCTCCCCCTCTCTTATTCCCAATTTTTATAGCATTATTATTATTTTAGTTTAATCATGCAGTCCATAGATACTTCTTGAGCACCATTGTGTGCCATGCACTATTCAAAACATTTGAAATTTGGTAGTGAGCAGAGGTAGCCTTTATTAAGCTTGCTTTCCTATGAAAGAAGTAGGCAATAAAAATAAAACACATAAAGTAGCTAAATTTAACTTTAAATAATATACATAAAACTTTATTTTATTTCATAAACTTCCACTAGTATTTCTTTACTTTGCACTTTGTAAAATGAGGATATCCATTCTACTATTCCTTCTTCTGCCTTTTATCATCTTCTATCCCACATTCTGTCAGCTACACTGAATCTCATGTCTACTTATAATCTCATCCCCACAGGTGATATGTGAATCAGTTTCTAAAACTATACAAGATGGGTTCAAGTGCTAGGACACTACTTGGCTCAGCAATGAGCAGCATTTATGTAGTCATAATAATCTAAACACACTTCATTGTTCTCAATGTCTAGAGTTGAAAGCAGAAAGTTTTAATGGGAGAAAGACCTGGTTGTTACAGAATAGAATATAAAAGTAAACTGGAACTTAGCTGCATGCAGATGGTTATATAAAGCCAGAAGCTCAATTGCATTCTCTCCATTAGAAAGGCAAGCTCCCTTTGATTTTATGATCCCATGAAGGTACCCTTTTGAGGATAATATCACGTGACTAATGTTCAGATATCTCAGATACTTTCACAAGTTCAACCTAAGCCTTTCTTGGGATGTAGAAGGGTTGCCTTTATATCTATTTGGTCACTTCAGACTTCTCTGGGAGCCATGTAACCATCGTCTACTTATATACTATCTTCTGGGGTAGTACAGCTAGGTGCAAAGTAGAAATAAACTATATCACATTATGAATGCATCTTACCCCGGGAATATTTACCTGCATCACTCTTAGTAACTTGGGAGCTAGTTCAAGCCTGCCCCATCTTATGTGCCCAGGTCAGATTCAAGAGACACCTGGGATTAGGTTATGATTTAATCGAGCCCACTATAGTTGTTTAGAAATATTCCACCTCAAGGCTCTTGAGTCACGTAAGGGGGACTATTCTTACATTCGAGACTTAATAGATTATTTTTCCTTATATTCCATCAAAATGCTGAATTCATTCTGTATCTTAATTTGCTGCACTTTTGGAGCAAGTACACATTTTTGTTTTGTTTTGTTCATCTGTTGTCTATTGTTGCATTAAAAAAAACACTCCAAAACTCAGTGACTTTAAATAGCCGTCTTATTTGCTGGTTATTTTGTGGATTGGTAGTTCCTGTTGGGCTTATCTGGTTGGTTCTTCTGCTAGTCTTGCCTGAGGTTATTCGTGTTGCTGGAGTCAGCTGGCAGATTAGCTGAGGGCTGGTTTTCCTGTAGCTAGGACTGCTATATCCAGAAAATTAAAATACAGCATGCCCAGATTAATTTGAATTCAAGATGAACAATTAATATTTTTAAAGTATGTCTCATACAATATTTGGAAAACACATACACAAAAAATTTATTTGATGTTCAGCTGAAATTCACATTTAACTGGGATTCCTACATTTTATCTGACAATTCTTTCTAGGATTCCTCAGTTGAAACATTTCATCTCTGTTCTATGTGGTCTCACCCTACACAGGTTAGCCTGGGTAGCTCCACACATGGTGGTTTCAGAGCAGAAAGAGTGCAAGCCTCACTGAAAATGCTCTGTCCAGGCCTACTCTTTTGTTGTGTTTCCTAACCTTTAAACTGGCCAAAGCAAATCACGTGGCCAGGCCCAGGGTCAATGTGGGAGGGGACTATACAATGGCATGGATACAGGGAGGCATGGTTTATTGAGGGTCATTACTGTAATATTTTCTTAGATGATCATCTAATTGTTTTTCTTCCCTTACTTGCTTTTGTCACACCCTCTAGTTTTTCTAACCTCTCATTTTCTAACCTCTCAATTCCTTTTACCAAGTCTCCTTTTATTCATGAGTTCATCCACTACCCTAAATCTTCTATCATATTGCTCCACTTTGGCCTAGTTAATCAGGACCTGTTATTTGACCTTCACCTTAAAAGTAACATTTATTACTTTTCCAAGTTGGGATCACTATTTCCTGGATTCCATATGTACTTTTCAATTGATTACTACCTCATTTTGTGGGAGTACATGTTCAAACAATTTTCTAAGGAAAACTCTACAGGAGGTAAACTTTCTAAGTAATGAAGACATCTTTACTGTCACTATATACCTGCTTGATAGTATGTTTAGGAATAGAATACTAGAGAAAAGCATATTCTCTAAGGATTTCAAGGCATTTATACATAGACATTTATCATCAAGTATTATGACTAGGAAGTCTGATGCCAGTTTGATTTGTAGGTGGCATTCCCTTATCCTGGGAAGCTTTTAGGGTCTCCTTTCAGTCCTTATTATCCTAAAATTTCTTGAGACTATGTCTAGGTGAAGGAATTTTTTAAATTAATTGTATTGGGTACACAATACGTCTTTAGTTTTAATTTAAAAAAAGATATATAGAGAAAAAACAATGAGGATCTATGTATACATCATCCATAATTAGCAATGTTAATTTTTTATATTTGTTTATAATCTTTTTCTTAATAGATAAAATTAAATTGTATATATTGTTGGAGTCACATTTTCCTCCAGCCATTCCCAGAGGCAATTGATATTGCAAAACTGATGTACATCTGTTAGTGTCCATTTTAAATACTGCTATAAATATATGTATCAATATAACACATAGTTTCATATGTTTAAAATTATATAAATGGTATTATACGAAGTCTTTCTGCAAATTGATTATTTCTTTCTTTTTTTTTTTTTTTTTAGGTGAACACATTTATTAAGAGCTCTCAATGTTCCAGGAATTCTG
>NW_022326654.1:0-3349 GCF_002776525.5 Piliocolobus tephrosceles | reverse complement strand
ACAAACCAAACCAACAAAACAAACAGAAAACAAGAAGTGTTGGAAAAGATGTGGAGAAATTGGAATACTTGTCTACTGTTATTGGGCATATAAAATAGTGCAGTCACCATAAAAAAGAGTATGAGGGGGGTCCTAAAAAACTTAAAATAGAATTATTATGCTTTCCAGCAATTCCACTTCAGGGAATATACCCAAAAGAATTGAAAACAGGAACTCAGAGATATTTATACATCCACATTCATAGCAGCATTATTCATAAAAATTAAAAAGTAGAAGCAACCCAAATGACTGTTGATGAACAGATATACAAAATATGGTATATACATGCAATAGAATATTATTTAACCTTACAAAGAAAAAAAATTCTGAGACCTGGTACAATATGGCTGAACCTTGAAGATATTAAGCGAAATATCACAGAAAGACAAACACTATATGATTCTACTTATATGAGATATCTTGAGTAGTCAAATTGGTGAGAGAGAAAGTAGAATGGGAGCTGCCAGAGGTTGGGATGAGGGAAACGTGAATGGCTCTTTAATGGATGTAGAGTTTCAATCTTAAAGATAAATAGAGTTGTGGAGATTGGTTGCACAACAATGTCAACATACTTAATATTATTAAACTGCATGTTTAAAAATGATTAAATGGTACATTTTGTGTTACATATATTTGGCCACAATTAAAAAAAAAAAAATGGGAAAAGATTTTGTCAACGAACTGCTTGGTAGTCTACCAGTTGGGGATTGGATTAACATTTACTCCTGTGAAGATTCAGGCAAGGGCAGGGATGAGTTAGGGAGGCATAAGGTTAATTTAATGATAGTCAGACTATAGTACATGGTATAGCAGTGGTATAAACAAAGTTCAATGGGAACAAAAAAGGAAAACTTAAGTCTTCCTGGAGGCATACAAGAGATCATCCTAGACAAGGTGGTTTTATTTGAGTTGCTTTGAAAGATGAGTGGGAATATGATAGGTGGAAAAAGAACAAAAGGAAATAACAGGTAGAGGAAACAGAATGAGCACATGCCATAAAGTTGTGAAAGACCACAATTTGGAAATGGTGGTGGCCAGAGCACAACTCTTTATGAATACTGCTCATATTCCCATTGGTCCAGAGCTGAAGTCTACTAAATGTGCAAGTTAATTTTCTCTTCGTAATTCATTTAAATTCTGTATTAGTTTCCTATTGCTGCTGTAACAAACCACCACAAATTTAGTGGCTTTAAACAACACAGATTTATCTTACAGTTCTGGAGGTCAGAAGTTCTAAATCAAGGTGTCAGCAGGGCTGTGTTTCTTTTAGGGGCTCTAGGGGAGAATCAATTTCTTTACCTTTTCTAGGTTCTGTAGGTGGCCTGTATTCTTTGGCTGGTTGGCCCTTTCTTTGCCCGGGTCTGATCTCTGCTTCTATCATCATATCTCCTTCTCTCCCTCAGACCTGCTTGCCTCCCTCCTATAAGGATTCTTGAGATTACATTGGGCACATGTGGATAATATCTCAACGTCCTTCATTTAACCACATCTTCAAAGTCCCTTTTGCCATGTAAGGTAATATACTCATAGGATTTGGGGAGTGAGATGTAAATACCTTTGGGAGCCTATTTTTCTGTCTTCTATAGATTCTATAGGAGTGAAATATCTTAGGTCTCAAAATATATAGGCTGAGTGAATTTGTATATCAAAAGAGTATGCAACCCAAATCATATTTTTCTTGCTATCCATATTAGTTGATTTCCTGCAACCTAAATCATCACTCTTTCATCAGTATCCTGACTGACTCTCATAATAATCTCCAATCATTCATGGTTTCTCTGTTCGTGAGACCCTTATAACACCAATCCTTGCCCAGTCATAAAGCATTTAAGAAGTTCCTGTTGCCTTCTTTCCTTTCACCACCAATCTTTGGAAAGAGGATTCAATACTCACTGTCTTTGTTTCCTCAGCTCTCATTCACAGTTCCACACAGGAAAAGATAAATCTCTGGGATTTAGTTTTCTTACCTGGTCCAGGTTCCTTATTTCTGATATATCTCTCTCCAGCTTTAAACTACCATGATTATATGATCGACTTCTTCTCAGTCATGCAGCATCAGAAGTGGGCCTAGTTCCCCTCAAGTCTCTTAGCCCCTAGTCAATTATTTTTCTCCTAGGATCTCAAGCCAACCCGTCAGTCTAATCATTGTGTTGTCACAAGCTTCAGTTCGGAATTCAGCAGAAATGTTTTTTGCCTTTTAGAATTCCATTAAGAAACAATTCAAGCTGGGAATGAAGGCTGTTCCTGTGTTCCTGGGAGGCTTCTCTCCCAGTGCTGGGTCATGCACTGTTGCCTTTCTGGCTAAAAGTTTCCCTATCCTAATACTGCAAAATTATTACTATCTCATGATGGAAGGAGATAGTAATCCTAGTATAGATATATTCAAAGTAGCCTGGCTTCTGAGGGTTCCAAGTTACTAACAGCTTTAACTTTTAGTTATGTATTTCTGTATTTATATTTCATATAATTATTTACCTCTTTCGGGCTGAAGAAAAAGAGGACATTATCCAACCAGCGAAAAGAGAGCAGTTTTCCTCTGAGAAGCATTCAGCATCCGATTAAATATTTGAAATTGCTTTATAAAATATTTCAGCCTGGATTTTCTGTAATTTAGTTTATAATAATCACTGAGGGAGATCTGACAATGGTGAAGTCTCCAAAAGCTTTTCCTGATTATTTCAGAACGACCTGATTTTCTTCCTGTTTCTGGGAGAAAGTGTCTATTGGGGGAAATGCTCCTAAAATGAGGTGTAAGCAGGGAAGGGTTGCCTCAGGTTTTGTGTTAATTGATAATAAGTGAACAGCTCATACAACTTTATTCATTTCTTTGTTCATTCAATATATTTACTGAAGCATTACCATGTGCCACAGTCTGTACTGGGCCCTCAGTATGGATATGAATTAGATGCATATCCATCTAATTCAATCCGCCTAGTTTTCAGGGAGCTTCGGTGTAGAAGGATAGACAGATTTGTAAATATCACGTGAACTAAGTGCATAAGTACAACAAAATGTCACGATTCTGTCATAGTCTATTTGTGCTGCTATTACGTAATACTTGAGACTGGGTATTAAGAAAGAAATAACTTTTTTTTTTTTTTTTTTTTTTACTATTCTAGAGGGGTGTTGGAAGTCCAAGATCAAGGAGCTAACATCTGGTGATGATCTTCTTGTTCTATCCTCACAGGGTGCAAGGCAGAAGGGCAAATGATCTGAACTCTGTTTGAAGCCTCTTTTGTAAGGGTCTAAATCTCACTCATTAAAAGGGGAGCCCTCATGACCTAATTACTTCTTAAAGGCCCCACCTCCT
>NW_022326653.1:0-3349 GCF_002776525.5 Piliocolobus tephrosceles | reverse complement strand
AGGAGGTGGGGCCTTTAAGAAGTAATTAGGTCATGAGGGCTCCCCTTCTAATGAGTGAGATTTAGACCCTTACAAAAGAGGCTTCAAACAGAGTTCAGATCATTTGCCCTTCTGCCTTGCACCCTGTGAGGATAGAACAAGAAGATCATCACCAGATGTTAGCTCCTTGATCTTGGACTTCCAACACCCCTCTAGAATAGTAAAAAAAAAAAAAAAAAAAAAAGTTATTTCTTTCTTAATACCCAGTCTCAAGTATTACGTAATAGCAGCACAAATAGACTATGACAGAATCGTGACATTTTGTTGTACTTATGCACTTAGTTCACGTGATATTTACAAATCTGTCTATCCTTCTACACCGAAGCTCCCTGAAAACTAGGCGGATTGAATTAGATGGATATGCATCTAATTCATATCCATACTGAGGGCCCAGTACAGACTGTGGCACATGGTAATGCTTCAGTAAATATATTGAATGAACAAAGAAATGAATAAAGTTGTATGAGCTGTTCACTTATTATCAATTAACACAAAACCTGAGGCAACCCTTCCCTGCTTACACCTCATTTTAGGAGCATTTCCCCCAATAGACACTTTCTCCCAGAAACAGGAAGAAAATCAGGTCGTTCTGAAATAATCAGGAAAAGCTTTTGGAGACTTCACCATTGTCAGATCTCCCTCAGTGATTATTATAAACTAAATTACAGAAAATCCAGGCTGAAATATTTTATAAAGCAATTTCAAATATTTAATCGGATGCTGAATGCTTCTCAGAGGAAAACTGCTCTCTTTTCGCTGGTTGGATAATGTCCTCTTTTTCTTCAGCCCGAAAGAGGTAAATAATTATATGAAATATAAATACAGAAATACATAACTAAAAGTTAAAGCTGTTAGTAACTTGGAACCCTCAGAAGCCAGGCTACCTCGAATATATCTATACTAGGATTACTATCTCCTTCCATCATGAGATAGTGATAATTTTACAGTATTAGGATAGGGAAACTTTTAGCCAGAAAGGCAACAGTGCGTGACCCAGCACTGGGAGAGAAGCCTCCCAGGAACACAGGAACAGCCTCCATTCCCAGCTTGATTTGTTTCTTAATGGAATTCTACAAGGCAAAAAACATTTCTGCTGAATTCCGAACTGAAGCTTGTGACAACACAGTGATTAGACTGACGGGTTGGCTTGAGATCCTAGTAGAAAAATAATTGACTAGGGGCTAAGAGACTTGAGGGGAACTAGGCCCACTTCTGATGCTGCATGACTGAAAAGAAGTAGATCATAGAATCATGGTAGTTTAAAGCTGGAGAGAAATATATCAAAAATCAGAAACCTGGACCAGGTAAGAAAACTAAATCCCAGAGATTTATGTTTTCCTGTGTGGAACTGTGAATGAGAGCTGAGGAAACAAAGACAGTGAGTATTGAATCCTCTTTCCAAAGTTTGCTGGTGAAAGGACAGAAGGCAACAGGAACTTCTTAAATGCTTTATGACTGGGCAAGGATTGATGTTATAAGGGTCTCATGAATGGAGAAACCATGAATGATTGGAGATTATTATGAGAGTCAGTCAGGATACTGATGGAAGAGTGATGACTTAAGTTGCAGAAAATCAACTAATACAAATAGCAAGAAAAATATGATTTGGGTTTCATACTCTTTTGATACACAAATTCACTCAGCCTATATATTTTGAGACCTAAGATATTTCACTCTTATAGAATCTATAGAAGACAGAAAAATAGGCTCCCAAAGGTATTTACATCTCAATCCCCAAATCCTATGAGTATATTACCTGACATGGCAAAAGGGACTTTGAAGATGTGGTTAAATGAAGGACGTTGAGATATTATCCACATGTGCCCGATGTAATCTCAAGAATCCTTATAGGAGGGAGGCAAGCAGGCCTGAGGGAGAGAAGGAGATATGATGATAGAAGCAGAGATCAGACTCAGGCAAAGAAGGGGTCAACCAGCCAAAGAATACAGGCCACCTACAGAACCTAGAAAAGGTAAAGAAATTGATTCTCCCCTAGAGCCCCTAAAAGAAACACAGCCCTGCTGACACCTTGATTTCAGAACTTCTGACCTCCAGAACTGTAAGATAAATCTGTGTTGTTTAAAGCCACTAAATTTGTGGTGGTTTGTTACAGCAGCAATAGGAAACTAATACAGAATTCAAATGAATTATGAAGAGAAAATTAACTTGCACATTTAGTAGACTTCAGCTCTGGACCAATGGGAATATGAGCAGTATTCATAAAGAGTTGTGCTCTGGCCACCACCATTTCCAAATTGTGGTCTTTTACAACTTTATGGCATGTGCTCATTCTGTTTCCTCTACCTGTTATTTCCTTTTGTTCTTTTTCCACCTATCATATTCCCACTCATCTTTCAAAGCAACTCAAATAAAACCACCTTGTCTAGGATGATCTCTCGTATGCCTCCAGGAAGACTTAAGTTTTCCTTTTTTGTTCCCATTGAACTTTGTTTATACCACTGCTACACCATTTACTATAGTCTGACTATCATTAAATTAACCTTATGCCTCCCTAACTCATCCCTGCCCTTGCCTGAATCTTCACAGGAGTAAATGTTAATCCAATCCCCAATTGGTAGACTACCAAGCAGTTCGTTGACAAAATATTTTCCCGTTGTTTCTTTTTTTAATTGTGGTCAAATATATGTAACACAAAATGTACCATTTAATCATTTTTAAAGTGCAGTTTAATAATATTAAGTATGTTGACATTGTTGTGCAACCAATCTCCACAACTCTATCTTTAAGACTGAAACTCTACACCATTAAAGAGCCATTCTTCACTTTTCCCTCATCCCAACCTCTGGCAGCTCCCATTCTACTTTCTCTCTCACAAATTTGACGACTCAAGACATCTCATATAAGTAGAATCATATAGTGTTTGTCTTTCTGTGATATTTTGCTTAATATCTTCAAGGTTCAGCCATATTGTACCAGGTCTCAGAATTTTTTTTCTTTGTAAGGTTAAATAATATTCTATTGCATGTATATACCATATTTTGTATATCTGTTCATCAACAGTCATTTGGGTTGCTTCTACTTTTTAATTTTTATGAATAATGCTGCTATGAATGTGGATGTATAAATATCTCTGAGTTCCTGTTTTCAATTCTTTTGGGTATATTCCCTGAAGTGGAATTGCTGGATAGCATAATAATTCTATTTTAAGTTTTTTAGGACCCCCCCTCATACTCTTTTTTATGGTGACTGCACTATTTTATATGCCCAATAACAGTAGACAAGTATTCCAATTTCTCCACATCTTTTCCAACACTTCTTGTTTTCTGTTTGTTTTGTTGGTTTGGTTTGT
>NW_022326652.1:0-3349 GCF_002776525.5 Piliocolobus tephrosceles | reverse complement strand
ACAAACCAAACCAACAAAACAAACAGAAAACAAGAAGTGTTGGAAAAGATGTGGAGAAATTGGAATACTTGTCTACTGTTATTGGGCATATAAAATAGTGCAGTCACCATAAAAAAGAGTATGAGGGGGGGTCCTAAAAAACTTAAAATAGAATTATTATGCTATCCAGCAATTCCACTTCAGGGAATATACCCAAAAGAATTGAAAACAGGAACTCAGAGATATTTATACATCCACATTCATAGCAGCATTATTCATAAAAATTAAAAAGTAGAAGCAACCCAAATGACTGTTGATGAACAGATATACAAAATATGGTATATACATGCAATAGAATATTATTTAACCTTACAAAGAAAAAAAATTCTGAGACCTGGTACAATATGGCTGAACCTTGAAGATATTAAGCAAAATATCACAGAAAGACAAACACTATATGATTCTACTTATATGAGATGTCTTGAGTCGTCAAATTTGTGAGAGAGAAAGTAGAATGGGAGCTGCCAGAGGTTGGGATGAGGGAAAAGTGAAGAATGGCTCTTTAATGGTGTAGAGTTTCAGTCTTAAAGATAGAGTTGTGGAGATTGGTTGCACAACAATGTCAACATACTTAATATTATTAAACTGCACTTTAAAAATGATTAAATGGTACATTTTGTGTTACATATATTTGACCACAATTAAAAAAAGAAACAACGGGAAAATATTTTGTCAACGAACTGCTTGGTAGTCTACCAATTGGGGATTGGATTAACATTTACTCCTGTGAAGATTCAGGCAAGGGCAGGGATGAGTTAGGGAGGCATAAGGTTAATTTAATGATAGTCAGACTATAGTAAATGGTGTAGCAGTGGTATAAACAAAGTTCAATGGGAACAAAAAAGGAAAACTTAAGTCTTCCTGGAGGCATACGAGAGATCATCCTAGACAAGGTGGTTTTATTTGAGTTGCTTTGAAAGATGAGTGGGAATATGATAGGTGGAAAAAGAACAAAAGGAAATAACAGGTAGAGGAAACAGAATGAGCACATGCCATAAAGTTGTAAAAGACCACAATTTGGAAATGGTGGTGGCCAGAGCACAACTCTTTATGAATACTGCTCATATTCCCATTGGTCCAGAGCTGAAGTCTACTAAATGTGCAAGTTAATTTTCTCTTCATAATTCATTTGAATTCTGTATTAGTTTCCTATTGCTGCTGTAACAAACCACCACAAATTTAGTGGCTTTAAACAACACAGATTTATCTTACAGTTCTGGAGGTCAGAAGTTCTGAAATCAAGGTGTCAGCAGGGCTGTGTTTCTTTTAGGGGCTCTAGGGGAGAATCAATTTCTTTACCTTTTCTAGGTTCTGTAGGTGGCCTGTATTCTTTGGCTGGTTGACCCCTTCTTTGCCTGAGTCTGATCTCTGCTTCTATCATCATATCTCCTTCTCTCCCTCAGGCCTGCTTGCCTCCCTCCTATAAGGATTCTTGAGATTACATCGGGCACATGTGGATAATATCTCAACGTCCTTCATTTAACCACATCTTCAAAGTCCCTTTTGCCATGTCAGGTAATATACTCATAGGATTTGGGGATTGAGATGTAAATACCTTTGGGAGCCTATTTTTCTGTCTTCTATAGATTCTATAAGAGTGAAATATCTTAGGTCTCAAAATATATAGGCTGAGTGAATTTGTGTATCAAAAGAGTATGAAACCCAAATCATATTTTTCTTGCTATTTGTATTAGTTGATTTTCTGCAACTTAAGTCATCACTCTTCCATCAGTATCCTGACTGACTCTCATAATAATCTCCAATCATTCATGGTTTCTCCATTCATGAGACCCTTATAACATCAATCCTTGCCCAGTCATAAAGCATTTAAGAAGTTCCTGTTGCCTTCTGTCCTTTCACCAGCAAACTTTGGAAAGAGGATTCAATACTCACTGTCTTTGTTTCCTCAGCTCTCATTCACAGTTCCACACAGGAAAACATAAATCTCTGGGATTTAGTTTTCTTACCTGGTCCAGGTTTCTGATTTTTGATATATTTCTCTCCAGCTTTAAACTACCATGATTCTATGATCTACTTCTTTTCAGTCATGCAGCATCAGAAGTGGGCCTAGTTCCCCTCAAGTCTCTTAGCCCCTAGTCAATTATTTTTCTACTAGGATCTCAAGCCAACCCGTCAGTCTAATCACTGTGTTGTCACAAGCTTCAGTTCGGAATTCAGCAGAAATGTTTTTTGCCTTGTAGAATTCCATTAAGAAACAAATCAAGCTGGGAATGGAGGCTGTTCCTGTGTTCCTGGGAGGCTTCTCTCCCAGTGCTGGGTCACGCACTGTTGCCTTTCTGGCTAAAAGTTTCCCTATCCTAATACTGTAAAATTATCACTATCTCATGATGGAAGGAGATAGTAATCCTAGTATAGATATATTCGAGGTAGCCTGGCTTCTGAGGGTTCCAAGTTACTAACAGCTTTAACTTTTAGTTATGTATTTCTGTATTTATATTTCATATAATTATTTACCTCTTTCGGGCTGAAGAAAAAGAGGACATTATCCAACCAGCGAAAAGAGAGCAGTTTTCCTCTGAGAAGCATTCAGCATCCGATTAAATATTTGAAATTGCTTTATAAAATATTTCAGCCTGGATTTTCTGTAATTTAGTTTATAATAATCACTGAGGGAGATCTGACAATGGTGAAGTCTCCAAAAGCTTTTCCTGATTATTTCAGAACGACCTGATTTTCTTCCTGTTTCTGGGAGAAAGTGTCTATTGGGGGAAATGCTCCTAAAATGAGGTGTAAGCAGGGAAGGGTTGCCTCAGGTTTTGTGTTAATTGATAATAAGTGAACAGCTCATACAACTTTATTCATTTCTTTGTTCATTCAATATATTTACTGAAGCATTACCATGTGCCACAGTCTGTACTGGGCCCTCAGTATGGATATGAATTAGATGCATATCCATCTAATTCAATCCGCCTAGTTTTCAGGGAGCTTCGGTGTAGAAGGATAGACAGATTTGTAAATATCACGTGAACTAAGTGCATAAGTACAACAAAATGTCACGATTCTGTCATAGTCTATTTGTGCTGCTATTACGTAATACTTGAGACTGGGTATTAAGAAAGAAATAACTTTTTTTTTTTTTTTTTTTTTTACTATTCTAGAGGGGTGTTGGAAGTCCAAGATCAAGGAGCTAACATCTGGTGATGATCTTCTTGTTCTATCCTCACAGGGTGCAAGGCAGAAGGGCAAATGATCTGAACTCTGTTTGAAGCCTCTTTTGTAAGGGTCTAAATCTCACTCATTAGAAGGGGAGCCCTCATGACCTAATTACTTCTTAAAGGCCCCACCTCCT
>NW_022326651.1:0-37190 GCF_002776525.5 Piliocolobus tephrosceles | reverse complement strand
AAAAGTACTAAGCAGGATATGAAAACACAAAACAAAAGGTCAGTCATTAAACAAAGGCAGTTTGAAAAGCCTTGTCAGGGCACAATAGTCTCTCAAGATTGTATCTTTCATTTCTATACATTAAAGATACTATATATTTAATCCAAAAGGAGTGACTCCACCAGTCAAATACAGACAAGAAAACATACATCTTGATGTCTAATTACCTTTCAGGACCCCAATGATTGTGGAACTCACGGAAACATTTCAGATTAATGTTGTGATAAAATGGTTTTACTTATAAGACTTAGTGCCTCATTTCCATTCAATCATTATAATCTGTTGATTAAAAAGGAGATCTACTTACAACTTTTTAAAAAACTACCATCAACTTTTATTCTAAGATTGCTTTAGGTTTAAATAGGATCCATTCTGCTTTTAGTCTCATTTGTTTTCACAATGTCAACTGCACCTGTACTACAACTTATGTCTCTAACAGGAAAAGTTAAATCATGTTTATAATACCATTTAATAAAATTGAACATCAATATCTAAAGATTTTTAAAGGTTTATTTTTAATTTTTACAGTAAAACTTCTGCTCAAAAGATTAAACTTCAATTTTTTTTTTTTTTTTTTTTTTTTTTAATGCAGTCTCACTCTGTCCCCTGTACCCCAGGCTGGAGTGAAGTGGCACAACTCGGCTCACTGCAACTTCTGCCTCCCAGGTTCAAGTGATTCTCCTGCCTCAGCCTCCTGAGTAGCTGGGATTACAGGCACACACCACCATGCCCAGCTAATTTTTTTGTATTTTTTTTAGTAGAGATGGGGTTTCACCATGTTGGCCAGGCTGGTCTCAAACTCCTGACCTTGTGATACGCCCACTTCGGCCTCCCAAAGTGCTGGGATTACTGGCATGAGCCACTGCGCCCGGCCTAAACTTCAATTCTCTAAGCATTATATCTGAAAAATGCTAAATAAAGGAGGTTTACAACAGGATACAAACAGATATCAAGGCTCAGGATACAAGTGAACAGAAACCTGTGAGTCTGCTTAGCAGATGTGCAAGTTATTAGCTCATAAAACATGCTAAATTTCTTAAATTAAAATGAATACTCTCTGAAACCACAATGAGGTTTTGGTCCCTTTCTTTAAGTTCTTCTAACATAAATATATGACCAGTGGCACAGACAAATGTCAATCAAATAAGAAGAGCTTAAGTGTAGAAAATACATGATCAACCCAGTTTCCTGCTTCCTGCACCACAGGGCATAGCTTTATGCCATCTGGTGATTATTAGGGGAGAAAGATGCCATCTGCCACTTCTGCTAACACATGGGGGAGGGATAGCTGTCCCCACCCTGTAAACCTATGGGAAATTTCCTTATGCTTGTTTACATGCCCCCAGGGCTCCAACTGAGTTAAAATTTACTCTGAGAGAGAGAATGTGTGTGTGTGTACGTGTGTGTGTATGTCCCCACATATTCAACATTAAAGCAACACATCCATTTCCATCCCTTTCATACAACCTCTTAAGTGTCACAGGAGTCTGTGTTAGTCCAGGTTAATAGCAAATCTCTTTCTAGCCTGCCTAACTCAAAGCCAAGATAGTATTAGATACAACCTAAACTAGAGGGACAAAGTTGGATGACAGCCATAAAAATAGATTATAAAGTAGACCCAAATTGAATTCAAGGTGTGAAAATGACCTGTTATTCCTTTTGTTTTACATCCCCCACAGAAAGGACAGAACCAAAATCATCCTCAAATAAGTGTTTTCATAGACTCTTATAGAAAAATTCTTAAGATGTCATAGCTTTCTTTATGCCAGTTGAAAGTACATTTTCTTACAACACTTAAAAAGAGAAAGAATGGGGTGTAAAATTTTTTCAAAGAGGCCTTAGCTGAGTTCTACATTTGAACTATTTCTAGAGCTTAATGAGGTAGAAACTAGGCAAGAAAAACAGAAAGTATAAACAGAAAAATAGACATAAGTTTTTCCCCAACTATGTCAAGCCTACCAGTTTCTCAAATCACTACACATAAGAAGGGCTTCACATATATATATAATATATATTATATACACATATATTAAATACATATACATACATATACATATATATATATATGTTTTGTTTTGTTTTGTTTTGTTTTTTTTTTGAGATGGAATCTCGCTCTGTCACCCAGGCTGGAGTGCAATGGCACGATTTTGGCTCAGTGCAAGCTCCACCTCCTGGGTTAACCCGCCATTCTCTGCCTCAGCCTCCCGAGTAGCTGGGACTACAGGCATCCGCCACCACGCCTGGCTAGTTTTCATATTCATATATATAGAGAGAAAGAGAGATGAAGAGAGAGAATGGAATAAATCCCCCCTCCCCATAGAATGGAATTGACCCCATTTGATGATTCAACTTCACCCATAGAAGTTTTATATTCTAACGAAGTAAAACATAAAGTTTTTAAAAACCCCTAAATGACCCAGAGCATGACTTTATTTTTGAAACATCAATACAGCAGTCTGTTACAGCACAAAGATCACAACAACCTGATTCTGGATTCCTAGGTCCTAGCCTCCATTATTAAAGTAACTGTAAATTTTTGAGCAAGTCACCTAGCCGCCCTTTGCCTCAGTTTCCCCATCTATCAAAGAATCACTCCTACTTACCCTAGCCAGTCTCACAGAACTGTCAGGAAAATCTACAAAACACTGAATGTGAATGGAGCCATGTGCATAACTTAAGTATTAAATGCTTATCAGTAAACAGTGTAAAGTAACTTGTTAAACAGGATAGGCTTTTACCAAGTGATATTCATAAAATTTTTGCATCAAATGAAACAGAAGAACTGCTTCCAGCCAAGATGGAATAACAAGAACTGGATTTACTCTATACCCTGGACAGCTAAAAAACTGGACAAAGTATATGAAGCAACTCTCAAGGCATTGCATATCAGAAAGCAAAACACTGTAAATTCCAAAGAGACAGAAAACAACTTACTACTTGGAGAACATTTCCAATCCATGACACAGGGAGGGAGGGACTCACTCTGAGCCCACATTTCTCCCTAAATTGAAGAGACAAACCTGGAAAATCCGGGGTATTCAGAGAAAGTAGAGTTCATAAGACACAGTACCAGAGAAGAGACAGCTGCACAGAAAAAAGGAAACCAGAAATATGCAGGGAATTTCCTTCAATACTTCACCTGAGTACTGATCAACACATACATGTGAGAAAACTATTGAGCAAAAATCAACCTAGAAAATAAGTAACGGCAACAGTGCCTGGAGTTCACAATGGAATGGAAATTGTGTCTGCTCCCAAAAGCCAGAGTGAGAACATTTCATAAACTACAAGGTATCATTTAGAGTACAAAAAAAGTCTCATTTCAGTGGGGGAAAAATTAAACCTGGACCAAATGCAGGTCTGGTCTCACCTAACAAAACCTTTTTAAAGTCTCAAGAATACATGTATCAGAACATCACATTATACTCTATAAATATACACAATTATTATTTCTCAATTAAAAATAAAACTTTTAAAAATAAAGTTAAAAAAAGTCTCAAGAAGATCAAACTATTTTCAAATAACTGAACCACATCTCAGAACAAAATGCAAGAGTATTTATAGGAATACCAAAATATCCAGCACATAGCAAGGTAAAATTCAAAATGTCTAGCATCCAATCAAAAATTACCAGTCATGCAAAGAAGTAGGAAAATACATCCCATAATGAGAAGACTCAATAAAAACAAAAATGATACAGGTAATAGAATCATTAGACAAGCAAAATAAAACATTTGTTATAACTGCATTTTATACATTTAAGAAGCTGGGGAAAAGACTGAGTATATTAAACCAGATGTTAAAGATATAAAAGAGACCCAAAATGAACTTCTAGAGATAAAAAGTATAAAGTGTGAAATGAAAAATAAACTGAGTAGGATTGACAGCAGATTAATTTTTTCATTCAGAAAAAAGCAGTGAACTTAAAAGGACAGCAATAAAAACTGTCTAAAATGAAAAACAGAGAATCAGAACAAGAATGAATGAGCAAGAGAGAGAAAGAACACAAACTGAAAAAATTAACAAAACATCAATGAACTATGGGATACTTTTGATCAAATATTTGTTTAATTAGAATCAGCAAAGGAGAGAGGAGAGACAGAAAGAATATTTGAAAAAATTGTGACCACAAGTTTCCAAATTTGAAAAAACCCACAGATTCAAAAAGTTCAGCAAACTCCAAACAAAAACAACAAAGAAAACTACACCGGGTACAACATAATCAAATTTTTCAATACAAAGCAGCTAGCAGGAAAAAAAAAAAAAAAAATTAGTACAATGGGCAAAGAAATTTGACAGCAAATTTCTCATTGCAATAAATGTAACCTAGAAGATAGTGGAACGACATTTTTTAAATAATTGAAAAAGAAAACCTAGGATTCTTTCCCAGCGAAAAAATTGTCTCTCAAAAATGAAAGTGAAATAAAAATATTTTCAGACAAGCAAAAGCTGAAAGAATTTCTATTATATAGCTGCAATACAACAAACCTTAAGGAGTCCTTTAAGCAGGACATCAGATGAAAATCTGGATCTATACAAAGGAATAAAAAGCAGCAGAAATCATAAGAATGAGATAAATACAAAAACCTTTTTATATTACTTCATCTCTTTAAAAGATAACTGTGTAAAGCAAAACAACAGAAATGTATTGTAGGGTTTATAAAATACGTAGAAGTGAAATACATGATAACACTGTGTAAAAACTAGGTAGGAAACTGGATGTATTTTGTAAGTTCTTATTCTGTATATGATATGGTAAAATGGTATCGTATTACTTGATTATAAACTGAAAAATTAAGGATATATTACAATTTATAAAGCAACTACTAAAATAACACAACAAAAATGTATAATAAATGAAAAGGGAAGATAAATTGGAACTACAAAAAAATCTGTTAATCCCGAAGAAGGAAGAAAAAGTGAAAAGAGAACAAAGAATGTGTGACACAAATAGAAATCAAATAGTGTGAGGATCAATTTAAACCCAACTATATCAATAATCACCTTAAATATAAATGGTTTAAATACCGTAAGTTTAAAACAGATATTGTTGAGTTAGATTTTTTTCCTTTTCCAAGTTATTGGTAAAGAAGTCAAATTAGACTTTAAAGAGAGAGAGAGACCCACTTTATGCTATCTGCAAGAAATACACTTTAAATAGAAAGATACAAAAAATAAAAGTATATAAAAAGATGCATGATGCTGACGCTACTTAAAATAAAACTGCAGTAGTTATACTGAATATCAGACAAAGTCTATTTTAGTATAAAGAATATTAACAAGGATAAAGAGGACCATTACATAATGATAAATGGTCAATTCAGTTATGATAAATTGTATGAAAATTGATCAATTCATTAAGACCAGTAATAACTGACCAATTATCATTAAGACCAATTCACTAAGACCAGTGATAACTGACCGATTAACCAATTGGTCAATAACCAATTGACCATTAATGGTCAATTCATTAAGAGAACATGAATATTCTAAATGTTTATACAACTAATAATAGAGCTGCAAAATAAATGAACTAAAAGGAGAAATGGACAAACCCATAATTACAGCCAGAGATTCAATACCCTACCCTCGATGATTTAATAAGCAGACAGAAAATCAGCAAGGATGTGGTAGACTTAAACACGATCAACTAAACTTGACCTGATTGGCATTTATAGAACACTCTCTACCCAACAACAGCAGAATACACCATCTTCTCAAGTGCACAGGAACATTTACCAAGATAAACCACAAGTTGGACCATAAAACAAAGCCCAATAAAGTTAAAAACATTTAAGTCATAGAATATATGTTATCTGACCACAGTGAACTCAAATTAAAAATCAAAAACAGAAAAATATCTGGGCCAGGCACAGTGGCTCACATCTGTAACACCAGTGCCTTGGGAGGCTGAGGGGGAGAATGGTTTAAGGCCGGGAGTTCCTGACCTGCCTGGGCAACTTAACAAGACCTCTTTCTACAAAAAATAAAAATAAAAAATATTGACCAGGCATGGTAGTATTCACCTGTACTCCCAGCTACTCAGAAGGCTCCAGTGGGAAGATTGCTTGAACCCAGCATTTGGAGACTACAGTGAGCCATTATCATGCCAATCTACTGCAGCCTGAGTGACAAAGTAAGACCTAGTCTCAAAAAACAGAAAAGAAAAATATCTGGGAAATCTATATATATTTGGAAATTACATAACACACTTCTAAATAACCCATAATAGGCCAAACAAAAATTAAAAGCTAAATCAGAAAATATTTTTAACTAAATACAAATAAAAATACTACACAGTAAAATGTGTGGGAGGCAGATAAAGCAATAGTTACTGGGAATTTTATAGCACTAAATACCAACGTTAGAAAAGAAGAAAGATCTAAATCAATTACTTCAGCTTTCACCTTAAAAAACCGGAAAGGAAAGAGCAAATTAAACTCTAATTAGGCAGAAAAATGAAATACTAAAGATCAGACCAGACAATACCATTAATCATCAGAGAAATGGAAATCAAAATCACTGTGAGATGCCATCTCACACCCATTAGGATGACTATTACCAAAAAGACAAAACATAACAAACATTGGCAAATGTATGAAGAAAAGGGAACTCTTAACACACTGTTGGTGGAAATGTAGATTGGTACAGCCATGATGGAAAACAGTATGGGGGTTTGCTAAGGAAATTAAAAATAGGACTACCATATATGCAGCCATCCAACTTCTGGGTATATCCAAAGGAAATGAAATCACCTTGTAAAGATATTTGCACTCTCATGTTTACCAGCATTATTCACAATAGCTAAGAAATGGAAACAACCTGTTTCTCAATAGACATATATCACAATTTCTTTATTCATATATATGTATGTGAATATATATACATACACACATCTATATATCCATACATATAATATCCATATATATCTCCATATAGATATCCATATATAATATCCATATATATATCCATATATTCATATATATAATATCCATATATATATATATATATCCCTGTAAAAGAACAAAATATTGCCCCACAGATGAGCTTGGAGGATGCTATTCTAAGCAAAATAAGCCAAACACAAAAAGAAAAATGTTGCATGATGTCACTTAGATATGGAGCCAAAAATTCTTTTTTCAAATATACAAAGACAGAGAACAAAGTAATGATTGCCAGAGGTGAGAGGGAAAGAATGGAATGGGCCTAAATGAAGAAATGCAGGTCAGAGGCTATAAAGTAGCAGATATATAAGATAAACAAGATAGAAATCTAAGGTACAACATAAGAACTAATAGGTAATAAAAGTGTACATTATTTGAGATTCATGCTAAATGATTAGATTTTTAGCTGCTCTTGCCACAAAAATTAAAAGTATAACTATGTGAGATGATGGGTATTTTTATTTGCTTCACCATAGTAACCTTTTTTTACTATCTGTAACAGTACTGTCTCATAACATCATGTGGTATATCCTAAATTTATTTATAAGTTTATAAATAAAATTTTTTAAAGAAAGGCACAGCAGAAATCAGTGAAATACAAAGCAGAAACACAGTAGAGAAAAGTCAATGAAATCAAGGTTGATTCTTTGAGAAAATCAATAAAACAATAGGCTTCTAGCCAAAGTGATCAAAGAGAGAAAATAGAAGTTACTAGGAGCAGAAATATGAAAGGTAACTACTACCAATTCTATAACAATTAAAAGAGTAACAGGGGAGTTTTAAAATTTATGCCAACAAATTTGACCATGAAAATTAAATGGACAAATTCCTTGAAAGACACAAACTACCACAGCTCACTCAAGAAGAAATATGTAACATGAATAGCCCTGTAACAAAGAAATTGAAGTTTAAAACATTTCACAAAGAAAATCCAGCCTCTTATCTTTTCATTAGTGAATTTTACCAAAAGTTTAATAAAGAAAAGATATCAATTCTATAAAAACTCTTCCAGTAAACTGAATAGGAAGAAAAACTTCCCAGTTGATTTTTTTCCTTCTGAATTTCAACTGTTATTTTTGATAGCGTGGGTACATGTGTAAGTTTGTTACATGAGTCTATTGCACCAGGTAATAAGCATAGTACCCAATAGGTACTTTTTCAGCCCACATGTCCTTAATGATTAGCGATATTACCCTAATGCCAGCGCAATGTCATACAAATTCTATACCAAAAAAAGAAAGAAAGAAACCTACAGACCAATAGTCCTGTAAGGTTAAAGAGTACAAGGTAAATATATAAAAATCCATTACATTTCTATATATCACCAACAAATTGGAAGTTGAAATATTAAGAACCAATGCCATTTAAAATAGCATCAAAAAATATAAAATGTGACAAATCTGACAAATCACACATATGACCTGTACACTAAAATTATAAAACTAGCTGAGAAAAATTAAAGACCCAAACAAATAGAAAAAAATACTGTGGTCAAGGATCAAAAAAAATATTATTATTAAGATGTCTTCCAATTGTGTTCTTTCTCAAAACAAGCCTATTCTCAGTACGTTACATTCTAATAAAAATTTTAGAATCAGCTTGTCAATTTCTACTGTAGAAAAAGAATAAAGTTAAAGGGTTTCCATTACTTGCCTTCAAGATTTATTATAGAATTACCTATAATTCTGCAATTATCAAGTCAGTGTTGTATTAGTGCTGTGATTGACAAAAAGACCAGTGAAACAGAATGGAGAGTCTGAAAAATAGACCCACACATAGATGGATGACTAATTTTTCACAAGAGCACAAAGGCAATGCAATGGGAAAGGGGGTCATTTCAAGAAATGGTGCTATAACAATTGGATGGCTATTTGCAAAAAAAAATAATAATAATAAACTTTGATCCACACCTCTCATCATATTCAAAAATTAACTCAATATGGGTCATGGACCTAAAATGTAAACCTAAAACTATAAAACTTCTAGAAGAAAACATAGGCAAATACCTTTTGACCTTGAGTTAGGCAATGATTCTTAGATATGATACAAACAGAAACATTTATTTAAAAATCATAGGCTGGGTTCAATGTCTCCTGCCTGTAATCCTAGCTCTTTGGGAGGCCAAGGCAAGCAGATGGATTGAGCCCAGGTGTTCTAGACCAGCCTCGGCAACATGGCGAAACTCCGTCTCTACAAAAAAGAGAAAAATTAGCCAGGCACAGTGGCACATGTCTGTAATCCTAGCTACTTGGGACGCTGAGGTGGGAGGATCGCTTGAGCCAGGCGGCGGAGGTTACAGTGAGCCGAAATTGCGCCACTGCGCTCCAGCCTGAGCAACAGGAGTGAAGCCCTGTCTCAAAAAAAAGACAAAAACTCAAACTGAAATACATAAAAATTAAGTTTCTGTTCTTCAGAAGATATTTTCAAGAGAATGAAAAGACACACCAAAGACTAGAAGAAAACATTTTCAAAACAGTATTTGCAAATTATTTGAATCTAATCAGGAACTCACATCTATAGTGTATTTCAAAACCCAAAACTCAATAGTAAGAAAAAAAATCTAATTATTTAAATGGTCAAAAGATCGGCACAAACATTTCATAAAAATATATATATGGATGACAAGCACATAAAAATATGTTCAACATCATTAGTCATTAAGGAAATGCAAACTTAAGACTACAAGATACCATTACATATTGATTAGAATGTCTAAAATTAAGAATACTGATTGTGTCAAGTGTTGACTAAATTACAGAGCAACTGGAATTCCCATATGCTACTAATGGGAAAACAAATGATACAACCACTTAGAAAAACAGTTTCCTTAGAAGTTAAACATATACCTACCATATAAGTTGTTCATTTCCCTTTTAGGTTTTTACCCAAGAGAAATAAAAACATATGTCTATACAAAGACTTGTGTGAGACTATTCATAGCAGCTATATTCACAAAAGCCATAGATTGTAAACAACTCAAATGTAAATCAACAAATGAATGGATAATAAAATTGTGGTATATCCATAAAATGGAATATTCTCAGCAACAAAAAGTGATAAAGTATTATTATACAAAATGACATGGATAAATCTCAAAATAATCATGCTGAGTACAAGAAACCAGACCAAAAAAAAAAGAATACATACTCTGTAATGTCATTTTTATAAAATTCTGGAAAATGCAAACTAGTCTCTGGTAACAGAAAGCAGATCAATGCTTATTGGGGGAATGGGAAAGTGGAGAGGAAAAACAAAAGGAAGGAATTAAAGGGATACAAGGAGATGGTTGGGGGTAATGGATGTATACGATATCTTAATTATGGTGATGCTTTCATGGGTGGATATATATGTCAAAACTTGTCAAGTGGTATTCTTTAAACATGTGCAATACCTCAATAAAGATGGTTTCAAAAACGACATTCAGTACATAGGTTAGGGTTCAAAATAGAGTCCAATTATTTGTCTAGAAATCAGTAGAGTGGAGATATGCCAAAAGCAATAGCCATAATCATTAGAGACCTTCATGCCACTAGACCTAGAGAGTACCTGGCTATAGGAATGCTTTCTTCATTATGCTCTCAGACAGGCAATTTTTTTTTTAACATGTTCTAAGTGCTATGCTTTATCCATGTAATTTTGGTCTGTCTTTGAACAATCTTCTAGCTCCATGCCCTCCCATTCTGATTAGAGGGTGTGCTATTTTTCCCTTGAAATGTCTCAGGCTCTTGGGGCCTGCCGTCTAAGAAGACGGCTTGTATTCACTCAGTTTTCCACACAGCATATTTCAAATATCCCAGTTCATAACTTCCTTTATTGTTAAACATCAAACTCTTATTCAAACCATGTGGCGCCTGTTCTATAATGAGATGTTATGTGTCCAGGATCTAGAGATGCTGCAGCCAACTAGCTCTTGGAGTCAGAATGCTCCCCCTGAAATGTTCGTGTTATTTGGGCCTAGTTACCCAGCATTATCCATTCCCTGTTGCCCAGCACAATCTGAAATAATACAAAATATAATTTCACAAACATAGTTCTGATCACTATGCTAAGAGTTAAGTGGATACAGTGAAAAAAAAAGTTATTACCATCAGAAAGTGAAGGTGGCCACTTTCACTTCCCAAAACATGGAGTAGATGTACACTTTCCTATTCCTTGCACTAAGTACAACAAAATACCAAGGATGTTATATAAAAAAGAAGTCTAAGCAGACTGAAAATTAGGGAAGATGGATAAGATAAGGACCTTGGAAGCCAAAGAATGATAGAGTGGTGGGTTCCCTGAGTTGTTTTGGATCATATATATCCCAGAATTGGAGTTAAAGAATCTAGCCACCCAGAAATGTCAGTGGGTACAAACCAAAAAAAAAAAAAAAAAAAAAAAAGAGAGAATGTAGCCAAAAGAACAGGAGTCAGTTTAGTGACACAGAAAACTTTTAGACGATAATTGCTCTATTCCAACCAAACACCACAGGGAGAAAAGAAAAAAAAGCTATGCTCCTGGAACTTTCTGCAAGATAGACCATATGATAGGCCATAAAAATGAGCCTCAGTAAATTTAAGAAAATTGAAATTATATCATGCACTCTCTCAGATCATAGTAGAATAACACTGGAAATCAACTCCAAAAGGAACCTTCAAAACCATGTAAGTACATGGAAAATAAATAACCTGCTCCTGAATGAGCATTGGGTAAAAAATGAAATCAACAGGGAAATTTAAAAATTCTTCAGACTGAATGACAATAATGACACAACCTATCAAAAGCTCTGGGATACAGCAAAGGCGGTTGCTAAGGTGAAAGTTCATAGTCCTAAATGCCTACATCAAAAAGTCTGAAAGGGCATAAATAGCCAATCTAAGGTCACACCTCAAGGAACTGGAGAAACAAAAAGAAACCAAACTCAAACACAGCAGAAGAAAGGAAATAACCAACATCAGAGCAGAACTAAATGAAACTGAAACAAACAAACAAACAAATACAAAAGATAAATGAAACTACAGCTGGTTCTTTGAAAAGATAAATAAAATTGATAGACCATTAGCAAGATTAACCAAGAAAAGGAGAGAGAAAATCCCAGTAACGTAAGAAACAAAACAGGACACAATGGTGCTGGGATAACTGGCAAACCACATGTAGGAGAATGAAAACTGGATCCTATTTTCTCACCTAATACAAAAATCAATTCAAGATAGATTAAATATTACAACTGATGCCACTGAAATACAAAAGATCATTCAAGGCTACTATGAACACCTTTATGCACATAAACTAGAAAACCCAGAAGAGATGGATAAATTCCTGGAAAAATACAGCCCTCCTAGCTTAAATCAGGAAGAATCAGATACCCTGAATAGACCAATAACAAGCAATGAGATTGAAATGCTAATTTAAAAATTACCAACAACAACACACAAAAGTTAAGGACCAGACGGATTCACAGCAGAATTCTACTAGACATTCAAAGAAGAGTTGGTCCCAATCCTTTTGACACTATTCCACATGATAGAAAAAGAAGAAGCCCTCCCTTATTAATTCTATGAAGCCAGCATCACCCTAATACAAAAACCAGGAAAGGACACAACCAAAAAAGAAAACTACAGACCAGTATCCTTGATTAACATAGATGCTAAAATCTTTAACAAAATACTAGCTAACCAAATCCAACAACATATCAAAAAGATAATCTACCATGATCAAGTGGATTTCATATCAGGGATATAGGGATGGTTTAATATACACAAGTCAATAAATATGATACACCACATAAACAGAATTAAAAACAAAAATCATATGATCATCTCAATAGATGCAGAAAAGGCATTCAACAAAATCCAGCATCCCTTTATGATTAAAACCCTCTGCAAAATCGGCATACAAGGGACATACCTTAATGTAATAAAAGCCATCTATGAAAAACCCACAGCCAACATAATATTGAATGGGCAAAACTTGAAAGCATTCCTTCTAAGGACTGGGACAAGACAAGGCTACACACTCTCATCACTCCTCTTCATCATAGTACTGGAAGTCCTAGCCACAGCATTCAGACAAGAGAAACAAATAAAGGGCATTCAAATCGGTGAAGAGAAAATCAACCTGTCGCTGTTTGCTGACAATATGATCATTTACCTTGAAAATCCTAAGGACTCCTCCAGAAAACTAGAACTGATAAAAGAATTCAGCAAACTTTCCGGATACAAGATTAATGTACACAAATCAGTAGTTCTTCTACATACCAACAACAACTAAGCAGAGAATTAAATCAAGATCTCAACCCTTTTTATAATAGCTGCAAAAAAAATCAAAGACTTAGGAATGTACCTAACAAAAGAGTCAAAAGACATCTACAAGAAAAACTACAAAACACTGCTGAAAGAAATGACAGATAACACAAACAAATGGAAACACATTCCGTGCTAATGGATGGGCAATACTGCCAAAAGCAATCTACAAATTAAATGAATCCCCACCAAAATATCACCATCATTCTTCACAGAATTAGAAAAAAACAATTCTAAAATTCATACGGAACCAAAAAGAGTCCACATAGCCACAGCAAAAAGAACAAATCTGGAGGCATCACACTACTTAATTTCAAACTACACTATAAGGCCATAGTCACCATAACAGCATGGTACTGGTATAAAAATAGGCATATAGACCAATGGAACAGAATAGAGAACCCAGAAATAAACCCAAATACCTACAGCAACTGATCTATCAACAAAGCAAACAAAAACATCAAATGGGGAAAGGACACCTTTTCAACAAATGGTGCTGGGATAATTGGCAAACCACATGTAGGAGAATGAAACTGGATCCTAATCTCTCACCTAATACAAAAATCAACTCAAGATGGATTAAGATCTTAAACCTAAGATCGGAAACTATAAAAATTCCAGAAGATAACATTGGAAAAACCATTCTAGACATTGGCTTAGGCAAGGATTTCATGACCAAGAACCCAAAAGCAAATGCAACAAAAACAAAGATTAATAGCTGAGACCTAATTAAACTAAAGAGCTTTTACACTCCCCCCACCCCTGGCAAAAGGAACAGTCAGCAGAGTAAACAGACAACCCACAGAGTGGGAGAAAATTTTTACAATCTATACATCTGACAAAGGACTAATATCCAGAATCTACAACAAACTCAAACAAATCAGTAAGAAAAAGCCAACAACCCCATCAAAAAGTGGGCTAAGGACATGGATACACAATTATCAAAAGAGGATATAGAAATGGCCAAAAAACATATGAAAAAATGCTCAACATCACTAATGGGTCAGGGAAATTCAAATGAAAACCACAATGTGATACCATCTTACTCCTACAAGAATGGTCATACTCAAAAAAATTTTTAAAAAGTAGATGTGGCATGGATGCACTGTACTCAGAGGAAAAGAAGTCATTATTCAAAAAAGATACTTGCACATGCATGTTTATAACAGCACAATTCACAATTGCAAAATTGTGGAACCAACCCAAATATCCATCAATCAACAAGTGGATAAAGAAACTGTTATATAGATATAGATATACATATAGATATAGATATAAATATAGATATAGATATCACAGCCATAAAAAGGAATGAATTAACAGCATTTGCAGTGACCTGGATGAGATTAGAGACCTGGATGAGATTAGTAAGTCAACTAACTCAGGAATGGAAAACCAAACATCTTATGTTCTCACTGATATGTGGGAGCTAAGCTATGAGGACGCAAAGGCATAAGAATGACACAATGGACTTTGGGGGACTTGGGGGGAAGAGTGGGAGGGGATGAGGAATAAAAGACTACAAATATGGTACAGTGAATACTGCTCAGGTGATGGCTGCACCAAAATCTCACAAATCACCACTAAAGAACTTACTCATGTAACCGAATACCACCTGTACCCCAAAAACTTATGGAAAAAATTTTTTAAAAAATTTAAATAAAAGCTATGGTCCTACCCCACCCATGCTAGCACAGGCTAAGTAGGCAGCCTAGACTTCTAACCTAACAAGGCTGTAATAAGGTGTCCCAGCATCTCTGACAGAATGGTATCCAGTGAGGGAGCTGAGACTATCTTTCCTGACAGCCAGTAATGAGGCCTCCCCACAATATTGGTGGAAACCATATGAGGAGCCTAGACTTCCAACTCACTCAGCAGCAAGGAGACATACTTCCCTTCCTGGTGGGGAGGTGTCAGAGGAGGCCTGGCAGAGAATCAGGACTTTCACCAACACCCACCAGTAATGAGATCACTCTCACCAAAGTGTCAGTGCAGACCACATGGAGAGCTAGAACTCTCACTCCTGTCCAGCAGTTACAAAGAGTCCCGTACCTTTGGTGTCAACAGAGGCCAGATGGGTTAGAAATTTTACCTGTACCTGATAGCAACAAGTTAGTGACCTCCCCTTCCCCTGCTGGAGCAGTGTCTGAGAAGCTAGTCATAACAGAAAGTTTAAATAAGATCCAGAATCTTATGAAAATATCTAGGTTTCGAGCAAAAATCACTTCTCAATGAACCAGGAATATCTCCAAATGACCATTCACTGGGAAAAGACAGCCTCTTCAACAAATGATGTTAGGAATACTAGACAGCCACATGCAAAAAAAAAAAAAAAAAAAAAAAAGGTGAAGTTGAATTCTTACCTTACACCACATATAAAAAGTTAACTCCAAATGAATCAAAGACCTAAAACTATATAAAACTCTTAGAAAGAAAAAAAACAGAAGGGGAAACTCATGTCATTGGATTTGGCGAAGTTTTCTTGAATATGTTACCAAAACCACAGACAACAAAAGTAAAAACAGACAAATTGAACTACACCAAAATTTAAGATTTCTGTGCATCAAGGAATATAATAGAGCAAAAAGGTAATCTATGAAATAAAACAAAATATTTGTAAATAATATATCTGATAAAAGGTTAATATCCAGAATATATACAGAACTCTTACAATTCAGTAACAATAAAATCATCCCAATTTTAAAATGAGCAAAGGTCTTAAATAGGCATTTCTCCAAAGATGATATACAAAGGACCAACAAGCCCATGAAAAGATGCTCAACATCACAAATCATTAGGTAAATGCAAGTCAAAACCACAAAGAGATACCACCTCACACCCATTAGATAGTCACTAACAAAAGAACAAAAAACAATAAGTATTTTTTACTTAATAATAAGGATGTGGAGAAACTGGAACCCTTGTGCATTATTGGCAGAAACTTAAAATGGGGCAGCTGCTATGGAAAACAGTATGGCAGTTCCTCAAAAAATTATAAATAGAATGACCATATGACCTAGCAATTTTACCTCTGAGACTGGAAGAGATATTTGTATATGCATGTTCATGGCGGCATTGTTGACAACAGCCAAGAGTTGGAAGCAACCCAAGTGTGCATCAACAGACGAACGGATAAGCAAAATGTGTTATGTACATACAACGAAAGATTATCCTTATAAAGGAAAGAAACTGACAAATCCTACAGTGTGTCTGAACCTTGAGAACACTGCGCTAAGTGAAGTAAGCCTGTCATAAAAATTCAAATACTGTATGATTTCACTATACGAAGTATCCAAAGTAGTCAACAAGAATGGAGTTTGCCAGGGATTGGAGAAGAGGGGGAAATAGGGAATTGTTGTTTGATAGAGTTTCAGTTTTGTAGGATGAATCCCATAAAGATTAGTTGCACAACAGTATGGCTATACTTAACACTACTGAACTACACACCTAAAAACGGTTAAGATCATAAATTTTATGCTGTGTGAACTTTACCACAAATGAAAATTTAAAAACAATTTTTAACCAAATGTTGCTGTAAACATTCATATACAAATTTTTACCTGACTCTAAATTAAGTGTATTGCACCATTTTACATTCCTATCAACAATAAGTGATCCAGTTTCTCCACATCTTCTCTAGCATTTTGACATAAGTTCTGGGATACATGTGCAGAACCTTCAGGTTTGTTACATAGGTATCCATGTGTCATGGTGGTTTGCTGCAACTATCAACCCATCACCTAGGTTTTAAGCCCCAAAAGCATTAGCTATTTGTCCCGATGCTCTCCCACCCCTCACTCCCGAGAGGTGTGTATTGTTCCCCTCCCGTGGACACTATTTTTTATATCAGCTATTCTGATAGCTGTGTAATAATATCTCATTGTAGTTTTATTTGTATTTCCCCAATGGCTAATGATGTTGAACATCTTCCCACATGCTTATTTGCCAACTGCATATTCTCTTTGGTGAAATGTCTCTCTATATCTTTCACCTTTTTTCTAATTAGATTTCATTTTTATTACCTAGTTTACAAATTATGTAAAATTTGGAAGATTTTTCAGAAACAGAAGTGTCTACCTATGAAAGAAACAAACACATGAGTACAAATAAAATTTTAAAAGACAACATTTGATTAAACAAACAAAAGAATAAACAATAACACTCTGCAGTTTCTCAATAGTGACATACAACTAATACCTGTGGTGATGAATATATTCATGGTTCCCTGGCCCACTGAGTCACTTTGAAATAGACCCAATATCCTGGCTGTCATCCATGATATGACAGCTTACAGTCCAGAGGCTCTGCAGGAATCGCTTCAGTGGGTCAGTCTCCACCAATTCAGGAAACAACCATGTTCTTTAGTCAGACATGAGGTTGAAACAAGTCTGTTTAACTCAGCTGAAAGAGAATGTCTATTTCTCCTAACTCCCTACTGCCTTCCTCAAGTTTACCAGCAGAACAAAGGTAATTATAATTATAATAATAGCTACTAGCATAAGCACAGTTTTTATAGTTTATGAAAGGTTTTCAAAATTAACTTAATCTTCTGTTGTCTTATCTAATTCAGTAAAATTAAAATGTTATTGCAGTTAAAAAATTAACTGATGTTTTACAATTCTCAGGAAAGCTGTAAGTCTAGAAAATAATCATTAAAATTATACTTTATTCTGCTAAATCAATGAAATTTTTTGGAAACAATCTCAACCCCCAATCCCAACCCCCCCGCCAAGGGCAGCTTAGCAGTGCTTAAAGAAATCCAGAATTTTTCTCCAAACACATATTGGAATTTTTATTAGTTGACCTCCACAGCTAGACCAAAGAGCTGAGATCAGACTAAAGACCAAAAATATCTTTTTTCCCTATGAGTAGTACCCCTCTGGTTTTTTATCAAAACACATTCTCCTTGAGTTTGAATATTGAATAACCATCTCACACTTCAGCTGAAGAATTGAATTCACCTTGTTTTCACATGTTGCTATGCTGAGGGCACAGAGGATTCAACCACACTCTCACAGTGGATTTACATCACTGGAACTTTTGTGGACTATTCCGAAGTTTTTCCACTAAGCAGCTATTGTCTATGTCCTCCTTAGATTCAAATTATGCACTAGAATTCCCTCATCTAGATTCATCAACAAGCTTCTTCACTTTTAATTCCACTTTCTTGGTTCTCTGAAGCTTTTTTTCCCTCTCTAGTTTGTTTTCTTAACATAATCTGCATTAAACTATCTCTGTATTCTTGAAAAGTACCTTTTTTACTCCTCCTTGTGGAGAACCTCTGCTAAGGCAGTGCAGAAGGGAAATGCAGGGTTGTAGTCCCCACACAAAATTCCCACTGGGGCACTGCTTAGTGGAACCATGAGAAGAGGGCCACCATCCTCCAGACTCCAGAATGTTGGATCCACCAACGGCTTGAACCACGTGCCTGCAAAAGCTGCAGACACTCAACACCGGACTGTGAAAGCAGCCAGGATGTCTGTACCCTGCAAAATTACAGGGGTAGAGCTGCCCAAGGCCATGGGAGCCCACCTCCTGCACCAGCATGACTTGAGACATAGAGTCAAAGAAGATCATTTTGGAACTTTAAGGTTTAATGACTGCCCTATTAGATGCATGGGGTCTGTGGCCCCTTTGTTTTGGCCAATTTCTCTCATTTGGAATGAGTGTATTTGCACAATGCCTGTACCCCCATTGTATATAGGAAGTAACTAACTTGCTTTTGGTTTTACAGGCTCATAGGCGGAAGGGACTTGCCTTGTCTCAGATGAGACTTGTGCTGTCAAGTTTTGAGTTAATGCTGAAATGAGTTAAGACTTCGGGGGACTGTTGGAAAGGCATGATTGGTTTTGAAATGTGAGGGCATGAGATTTGGGAGGGGCCAGGGGCAAAATGATATTTCGCTGTGTCACCACCCAAATCTCATCTTTCATTGTAGTTCCCATAATTCCCACATGTTGTGGGAGGGACCCAGTGGGAGGTAACTGAATCATGAGGGCAGATCTTTCCCATGCTGTTCTCATGATAGTGAATAAGTCTCATGAGATCTAATGGTTATATGAAGGGGAGTTTCCCTACACACGCCCTCTTGCCTGCAGCCATGTAAGACATGACTTTGCTCCTCATTCACCTTCAGCCAGGATTGTGAGACCTCCCCAGCCATGTGGAACTGCGAGTCCATTAAACCTCTTTCCTTTATAAATTACCCAGTCTTAGGTATGTCTTTATTAGCAGTGTGAGAACAGACTAATACACTCCTTTATTTAATGCCAAATAACAAATCAACAGGCAATAAAGATTCTCATGCAAACAATTAGAAGTATGGAGATTCTTCAAAGTCATTATTTATTATAATTTTAAGAAATCCATAACATTTCCTTAGGGCTTTCATTTATCTATTGTGTACCAAGAACCGAAGATACAATGATTGACTAGGTGAGATTGCCACCCTTGAGAAGCTCCCATTCGAGAGACAAACACGTAAACTAACAATTGCAGTACAATGAGGTCATTGCCATGATAAAGCCGTGGACAAAGTGCCTTGAAATCCTGAGTAGCAAACTGGTTAATTTAAAAAGCAATATGAGTGTGAGCTTACAAAGAAAGATAAATATAAAGTAAGCAACAAGCTAAGGAGATTCATACACACATGAAGCTCTTATTGAGCTACCATCAGATGCATGGCATTCTCCTAAGCACATGACACCATTACAATGGACAGAGCAGGTCCACTTACACATGTATCTTACACTCTGCTGGGGGAGATGGATAATTATGAAACACATTTTTTTAGCAGTAAGTATTACAATGAAAATCAAACAAGGTAACTGAGTGAAGAGTGATTTGGGGGCTATTTTAAGCTGGCTAGCCAGTAAGAGTCTATTTAATGCCAAAGAATGGGATTGCACTGCCCAGATTTTGTTTCCTGACATGTCCATCATTTCAATACTGCTTACTAGAGATATCTCACAAAGACTAAAGAATGTTTAGCAAAAGACTTTGTAACCTGATTAAAAGCACTTGCTACTAAAAACCAAGAGGGTGTCAGAAGAAAACCTAGGAATTAATGCAAAGCTATGAGAGCTGAGTCATAAAGATAAAAAGAAAAACTCATAATGGAAACTATGCCTAGTAATTCTCAGGAGAGAATGGAACAATTTCAGAAGAACTAATACTTTTTTTTCTTTTTCTTTTATTTTACTTTAAGTTACAGGATGCATGTGCAGAATGTGCAGGTTGGTTACATAGGTATACATGTGCCTTGGTGGTTTGCTGCACCTATCAACCCATTATCCAGGTTTTAAGATCCACATGCATTAGCTATTTGTCCTAATGCTCTCCTCCTCCCCTTCCCCAGCCCCCACTGACAGGCCTTGGTGTGTTTTGTTCCCTTCTCCGTGTCCATGTGTCAGAAGAACAAATACCTAATCCTTAATAAGTGAAAAGGCAATCACTGATGCAAGTTTCTCGTGAATTCTTCCAGAGGTATCCTATGCATAGGATGCTTGTGAATCTTTTTCTTAGAGTGTGATCTGGTTTGTGTGGGGGGGAGAACATACCCTAACTTGCTATAAAACTCTTCTGTACTAATTTTTCATATTTAAAGCATTTTAGAAATTATTCTATATCAGTACACAAAACTCTGGCTCTTTTTTAAAAGCTGCATATTGACCTATTATTTATTTAACCATTAAATTTACAGTGTAAATGATAGACATTGAGGTCATGTGAGGAATTGGCCACCTGTTCACCAAACTCGTTTCTTTTTCCTGAACACACAGCTGGGCCTTATTTCCCAGCTTTCCTCACATTTTGGTGTGGTCCAGTGACCGTGTCCTAGCCAATAAAATGTGAATAGAAATGATGGGTGCCATTTCCAGGCCTGGCCCATGAACACCTGATCCTCCATGCTGTGACCCCTTTCACCAATTTGATGCACATAAGCAAGATGACCTTAGCAAGCTCATGCTGAAAATGGTGGAACCACAGAATACAAGGATCCTGAGTTTCTGAATCAATATTTGAAGGAGAACCACCAATCAATCAGGGACACCCATGCTGGACTTTAAATAAGTGATAAATCAACTTCAAATGTGTTTGAACTATCGGAGGATTTGTTATTTACAGTAAATAGTATTATTATATAAAGTTGTTCCCATTTCTACTACTGTAGAAACTGGAGTGTTGAATTTTACCTGAGCCCTGTGCTCCTGGAAAACAGGGGTGATTAAAGACATCTCCCCACTCTTTTGTGTTCTCTTCTAAAGAGAAACACGCTTCCCCATGTGCCTTAGCCAGACATGGACACTCCAAATATCCAAATTTTGTCTTACACATGATTAGCTGAACTGTTTTGCTCCCTATAAGCAATAGAAGCAAAACATCTATTAACCAAACTTTGGTTAAATTTCTCTCCCTTCCCCAGGCTCACCCTCAGCCTGAGTGAGCATCAACTCCTCCTTAACTGTCCCTTCCAACAGTGAGCTGTCCTGAGAGTTAATATATGTGGTGAGCACATGGTTGGTGTTAAACAAATGTTAGCTATTACTATGAATGGACTTAGTGGACTTCATCAGTTCACCAGTTTCCTGATGGGAGCCCCAAGGCTTCCCTCAATTCTCTTTTTCCTTTCACTACCCATTCCCTCTCCAGAGGGCCCACACTACAGTCGTTCCTAAGAACCCTGGCTTATGAACCCCAATAGCAAAGGAAGGAGAGAGAAGCAGAAACAGGGGGAAAAAAAGAGGGAGGAAAACTGACAATGAAAGCCAGTCTTCTGCTTCACTCACACTGATGTTAGAGCAGAAGTGGAATGCTTAAAAAGGAAGATAAAACTGCCACAGCTTTAGAACACCTTCATGTAAATTAATAGGTTTAGCACAGCCTAGAAAGACATGTCAAAATCAGAGGGAAACAGCTGGGAGCACTAGTTGAAGTCTTCAGCCAACTTTGGCTGTGAACAACTTTGTGCCTTATTACAGCTCTCCACTCTCTCCCCTGAGCTTGGCATGGGGCCTAGCACATAGAAGGCACTCAATAAAACTCTCAATGAATGAATGAAGGAACCACCACACAGTTTCTCCATTGAGAGAAGGGAGGTCGGAGGTCATCTGGCCATAGATCTGGCCATTAATACCAGTCAAGGAGGTCCTTTAAGACTTTTTTTCTTAAGTTCCCAATCAAATCTCTACATAATTTTTTCAAGAGATTCAACAGGTAGAAAGGCAGAAGATCTTTTGATGAAGCCTTTGTAGTCCTCCATTTACTAGTCAGCTTTTGGGTGGTGATCTAGGCTTTTCTGGATAATACTCACACATTATGGTTAAAACCCCAGGGAAGTCTTTTCCTCCCAATTTTTACCTTCCTTCTCAGTTTCCCTTAAGGTGTTGTCCCTTCTAATACCATTCTAATACCATTCTAAATCAGAAAAATACCTGTGAGCCTGTGAAGCCACTTGGGCCCTTATAGGTGAGGAGAGGATGGTGGAGGGCTGAGGAGGCTGGAATACAGGAAGGTGTCATGCCACCTTCTAGCTTTCAGTGCAGTGGTCCTGAGGGAAAAGTCAGGCTGCTGTAAAAGATGAGGGTCGGGTGAGGGTTAGGCCAGAAAATCTCTATAAGCCTCTCAGTTCTAACATTCTGTAAAACTGAGCATGCCACCTAACAGTATTGTAGTAAGGTTGAGTTTTTCGTTGAATTTATAACTGGTTCTACATGCTAGGCATGAACATATGTCCCCTAACCCAAATCCCCCTTCATAGAAGGATTTGGTGTCCAGCATGGAGACTGTGATCAGCAAGACAGCTTCCAGCTGTCAGCTGCTTCAGGGTCTAGTTCAGCTGTAGAGAGCTGTCTCACCCGAGGTCATGCCATTCCAGGACAGCCAACTTCCAGTGACTGGGCAAGGAGGCTATACAGGCACAGCCATTTGGTCCAAAGCAAGGTACCCTAACAAGCAATACTTGCCCACAGCTGCCTGCCCCAGGTTGGCCGAAGCTTGGTCAGACTGGCACCACAGTTTAACCTCTCCTTCTGCCCAATCCTGCTTCCCCTTCCCTTCACAGGTGCTGAGCCCTAATAATTCATCTGTTACCCCAAACTCTGCTGGAAGCATCTGCTTCCAGAAAACCCTACCTATGACATTTTATACGAGTCCAAAGGGTGACTTTCTAAATTACTTGGAATAAATAAATGGCCTCCCAAGAGGACCATTTCAAAGAACAAGTTTCACTGGGAGAGGTAAGCTCTATTACGTTGGTTTGCAGGGGGAAACTGCTTCAGCACTTCATACATTTTAGTCCTTTAAGGAAGAGATTGTGATCCCCTATTATGGGCAAATACAGGATTTGTGGCTGAGAGGAAAGTTTTGATTCAGAGACCTATGGGCTAAATTCTCCTTGAATTTGGTGTCCGTGTGATGCTGGAAAGCGATGGTACGTGGTGGGAGCAAAGAATAAGAAAAGCCAGTGCAAGTCCAATGACTCATGCAGTTTGAAGGTGGATCTGTTTGAGTCATGTCTAGGAAAAAGGTGAAGCTATCACTGCTAATGGGATGGCAGCTCAAGGAAATGGAAAGGCTGTTACCAAGGCAATCTGAAGAACCGGTGTGCAATATTAGCTGCCTCTTTTCTGCAGGGAAATCAGCAATGAGAATAGGACAACCAAACAGAAATGTCTATTTTTCAAAACCTACTAAGTTGTCCTAATTCCTCTGCAAAATAAAATTCTCCTCAGAGAGAACGTTTTATGAATATGATGTCCTTAATGAAGGTGAATGCTGATTTATTGCAGAAAAAATAAAGCAGGAATTAGAAAGAACTTTGTATGGCACACAATGATAGGCATCCTCTGAAATACACATTTATGTGGTTACTTGGACATGTGGTTTAAACATGCTTTAGAAAGTTTTACTAAATATAGAGCTATCATTTATAGTTGGTTAAATTCAATGTTTATGGCTCTTCTTATAAAATGTCGCTTAGGAAAATAACTCCATTTTAAACTAGAGCTAAAATTTGTAGCAGACAATATTAGACACTTACCTGTACTCAAATACAGCCAGAAGTACCTGGAAATTTACTTTCCCCTGAAGCAGCCCTTGACCAATTATTGACAAATGTAGGGTATGAAGGTCCAGCTCTCTTGTCTGGGAGTAAGAGTAAGAGCTAGTGACACTCCCATCACCAGGATCAACTTAACCTCTATGGTTCCCAGCGAGATCAAGTTGAAGCTTCCCCCTGTGGGACCTCGCATGAAATCATATCCTTCATTGGTTCCCACTCCTTCCCTGTCTTTCTCTCCCTATTCCCCTGCCGGTCTCCCCTGGGAGAACTGGTACAATAAATCACTTGCACACAAACCTTGCCCTTGAGTCAGTTCCTAGAGAACCCTATCTAAGACCATTGTATCCCGAATGTCCTGGCCCTCACTAGCTTATAGATCATAAAATAAAATTACATTCTTTTTATACCACAAAAATCATAGCATATGCCTCCTTTTATTCTGCTATTCATTCAAAAGATATACTGTGCTAAGAGCTGGGGATACAGAGACAAACATAGTTTCTATCTTTGCAGAGATTAAACTCCAGGTCTGAGAGTCAGATAACAGCCCTCTTCAAGATAACCAGTCAAGTTTGGCGCTCCAGTCCCTGAGCCATGTTGGTCCGTTCCGCTTTGACTCCATCCCTTTTCCACATCAGCTCCTGTGAAGCCACCCCAGAAGAACACCACTATTCATTTACATTGGCTGATTCTCCATATGTCCAAACCTTCCAGTCCTCAAGAAACAAGTACAGCTGAGTTCTGGGTAGAAATGGAGAACATGACCCCTCTCCTCAATCTGTGCCATGTTTTATATAAGAAATAAAGAAGAAGCATATAAACATATATGTGCATATGTTTGCATGTATGTATATACACATATATATTAATATGTAATATAAATACAAAATATATCTTATTTTTATGAAAAGAAACTAACAAAAATGAGGGGAAGGTTGGAAGAGATAGAAATGAGAATATTTCCAAGTATATTTTTATACAGTTTTTAGTTTTGAAATATGTAAATGTTTTACATATTCAAAAAAATAAAATTAAAAAAGAAAAATGTACTCCATTAAACAAAATACAAGTAGAAATAAATGATGCAAATTATATTTCAGTTTGATAAAATATCCACCCAGAGGAAATAGTTAGTTTGAATAACATATAAATGCAATCAGTAGATTTATTGCTAGTAGAAATAAGAAAATAAGTGTGTATTAATGTTATTAGAAACCAAGATTTTCAATGTAAGACAATACATGATAATAAAAGAAATAAATAAAAATGCCATAATTTTAATTACAAACACTATGAATTCATTATTCTTTAAAAAAAAATCTTATCTCTGTCCACCAAAAATCGTCAAAGAGCAATAATAGTCCAGAAGGAAGAAGGCATTTAGCCCCCAGATCTTGGTTTCTAATTCTCCACTAATATATATACTGGGGTTCCCTGCAAAAAAAACAGCTGATTTTAGGAAATGTGCAAGATAAGCCAAGAACATCTTGTTATGTCAAAAAACAAAACAGTGCTCAAAGACTAACAGAGTCATGTTGAAAGGACCCATAACCCAGCTTGCAGGAGTATCTACTGTCCTTTGAAACAAATGTGAACATCAGAAAGAATATCTATGATGGTTGTAATACTCTGAATAAACAAACATCCATGAATTCATAATGAAACTCAAGAAAGAGAAGCAAAGGAGAAGAAAGAGGGAAAGAAATAAAGCTCTTATTTCATAATAAATGTAAAAGTAATAATGGAATTTCAGAAAATTACCACATTGCTATCCCTACTGTAAAATTTGTCACAGGCAAAGATCCTTAACGGATGCTAAAACCATTGAGTGAAAAGTCTCTCTCCACAGATTACTTATGAGTTGCAAAGGGGAAAGGGTACTCTTATAATGGCGCAATCTGGTAGTCACCATCTTAACCAAGTGACCAAACCTGAGTTTCTAATAGTAGGATAACTGGACCTTGCATGCCTTATTACACAATGCAATAAGAAGTATACAATGTATGAAATATTCTTGCCAGACAGATTTAACCTAAATCTAATCAAGCTTCTAAACCTAACTTCTGATGTACAGACAAGGAAATAGCAGTACAAGTACAATAACACTATGAAGAAGCAAGCAGAAAAATCTAGAATTTGGGGCATTTTACATCACAACTGGCTGGGATTCTTTTAAAAATCAATGTAAACTGGGAGGCCGAGAAGGGCAAATCACGAGGTTGGGAGACCGAGACCATCCTGGCTAACATGGTGAAACCCCACCTCTACTAAAAATACAAAAAATTAGCCAGGCGTGGTGGCGGGCGCCTGTCATCCCAGCAACTCAGGAGGCTGAGGCAGGAGAATGGTGTGAACCCAGGAAGCGGAGCTTGCAGTGAGCCGAGATCGCGCCACTGCACTCCAGCCTGGGAGACAGAGCAAGACTCCATCTCAAAAAAAAAAAAAAAAAAAAAAGGATAAATATTCTAGATAAAGAGATTAAATATCCATAACAACCAAATGCAATGTGTGAGCCCTTATTAATTGTGATTTTTAAAATAAGTATATACATTACATTTTTGAGACAACTGGGGAAAACTGAATATGGATTGGATATTAAATATTATGGAACTATTGTCATTTCACACAACAATATTGTGCATGTGTAGGACAACATTGCTTTTTTTAAAGTGGTGTATGCTGGTACACATAGGAGTGATTTATGATAGCCGCAACCTACTTTCAAATGGTTCCACCAAATATTAGATGTAGAAAGTGATAAAGCAAATATGGCAAAATGTTAACGACTGTTGAATATAGGTGGAGGGTATACAAATATTCACTGCACAATTCTTTTCATTTTTCTGGTGCCTAAAATTTTTCAAAATAAAGAGATGGGAATGAAAACAAGATCATAGGACTCCATGATGGGTATAGGATCCCATGATGGGTATAGGCCCTCACCAAGGAGTAATATCAACAATTCCCATGCCCATTTATCATCCCTTTGTAGTTATTACAAATACAAGATACACCACTGACGACTAAAATAACTTACATTTAGAAGGAGGTATGCTTTAGACCTTAATTATGGAGATTTTAGAAAAACATATCACTTTTCTCAAGTAGCTCCTAAAGTTATGTCACTCAAAAAATATATGGTCTTCTTTAAACTTGAGCCACTTTGAGATATTCCTTTGTTCATAAAATTGGCTTAAGCATTTGTGAAGGTTTGAGGCGTCATTTGCCTCTTGCCAGTATCAAATGAGGTATTGGATTGTGTCCGAACAATCTGCAGTTTCTATAAATACTTGATAAGATCTACTTTCTCTATTTAAAATAGAAAATCATTTGGACTCTGCTAGAAGTGAAAATGTTCTTTTTATTCAAGTAAGAAGCAAGTATCTTCCCTGCTTATTCAGTTTTCTAGATTCTACTACTTTTAACATTAAAATGAACTCATGTCATGCAAAGGATCCTGTGGATTCCAACATCATCTTTTACAAATAAAGACACAGATCTGCAGAGCTTAAATGACTTGTAGGGGCCATATAGTGACCTAAATCCAAAGTTTTTGACCCTCAGTAAAAATATAAAAATTTCTACACAATATTGCTCTATCACTTACTTACTGTGTGATCTAGGACAAGCTGCTCCACCTCTCCAAGCCTTGGAGGTAATAATTCGATGGCAGCTGCCTCATGTATCCAGCATCACAACCTTTCAACCCACCTCTGATTTCAGATGCAGCTGTGATGAACACTTCTGTGACAGTTCACTCTGTGGAAGTTCACTTCTGTGGAGTTCAAGGTCACCTTATGCTAACAGCTCACCACCTCCAGCATTCACTGCCTGTCCCTTCCATCCATTCCCCCTCCCTCTTCGTCATCCTCATCTGAAGGGAAAAGAAGGGGCTCTCAGAAGTCAAGCAAGAGCTGGCCACTTACCTCCTTGACATTTATTATAAAATCAAGAAATTCTAAAGCAAGTTACAAAAATGATTATATACAAAGAGTTTAAAGTAAATAAATTAATGACAAAAATGCAGTTCATAACATATTTACCGAATTTATGTTTTAAGGTCATTTCATAGTATACGATACAGAGTGTGGTCCCGCAACCAATCACATGTTTAAAGTTAGGGATAAACATCTCATTTCAATTCTGTCCAAGTGTAACTAAGTGAATAATTTATTTGAAAATAACATCACAGGTCTAAATGTGAAGCCCTTTGTGCATATGAGAGTGAGGCTGCAAATTCCACCTCACTCAAAGATCTGTGACCAGGGTTCTGTTAAGCAACACTGCAACTGGAATGACTCCAATGTCTGTAGACTAGTGAATGATAATTTGTGGCACATCATACAATAGACTACTACTCACCAATAAAAAGAATTCACTACTGATCAAAAACTTAGATGAATATTTAGAGCATTATGGCAGAGAAAGAATCCCAACACGCACAAAAAGGCACGCTCTATGATTTCATTTATTTAAAATTCTTAAAAAAGCAAAACTATAGGGACATGAAGGAATACCTGTGGTGGGTAATTTATAACGGTATTCCTTTATAGCAACACAAATGGACTAAGACGCTACTGCATCAAAAAGTTTTCTCTTGCTGCCTTGCAGTCAAGCTTCTCCCAGTCCCTGTCAACCACTGATATGATTTATAAAGGTTTATTTGGCTCATATTTCTGCAGGCTATAGAGGAAGAATGGCACCAGCATCTGCTTCTGCTCAGAGCCTCAGGTTGCTCCCACTCAGGGTGGAAGGCAAAGGGGAACTGGCATGTGAAGATCACATGGTGAAAGAAAAAGCAAAAGAGAGGAGAGGTGCCAGACTCTTTAACAACCAGCTCTTGCAGGAACTAACAGAGCAAGAACTTACTACCTTGAGGATGGCACCAAGGCATTCGTGAGGGATCCCCCCAACGAGCCAAACACCTCCCCTTAAGCCCCGCCTCCAACACTGGGGATCGAATTTCAACATATGCTTTGGGGGACAAACATCCAAACCACAGCAAGTGGAAACGTTCTATAACTTGATCATGGTGATTATTACATGACAATATAAATTTGTTAAAACTCATTAAACTGTACATTAGACATAGTAATATGTGTTGTATGTACATTATACCTCAACGATCCTAAAATGAAAGCAAACCTACAGTAAATAAGCATACAAAATACATATACTCGAAAATTTTTTAACATAAATTTATGTTTTCTCATAAAAAGAAATGTCCCTACAGAAAACCTTGCACCTTGCCCATCTTCTAATGTGTCCTCCACTTTTGCTTTTCTCTATATTATAAGGAGCAAAAATATGTAATTTTCACATAAATCAAGAAGGAAACGTGATGGGCAGAAGGAGTCCAACATATGTATCCACAAGTGAATCAAATGTAGTGCCTTTCTAAGATGTTTTTCTCCAAAATTCTCTCCTATCTTAACAACAACAACAAAAATTGCAACACTGTTTTCTTGCTGTTTTTTCAGAAATCTGGGTTCTGGAATACTATTATAGTTTATACAATTCTAAGAAAGAAGTTCTAGAATTATATGCCAGTGCATTTCAACAATAACAAAATAGTTCTAGTGACTGAAACCTAGAGAAGTGGGAGAATCGAGAAATGTTTCAGATATTGTATTTACTTAGACTCAAGAATGCACAGTTGAGGCCAGGCGCAGTGGCTCATGCCTGTAATCCCAGCACTTTGGGAAGCCAAAGTTGGCAGATCACCCGAGGTAAGAGTCCAAGACCAGCCTGACCAACACGGCGAAACCTGTCTCTACTAAAAATACAAAATTTAGCTGGGCGTGGTAGCTGGGCGTGGGGGCAGGCACCTGTAACCCCAGCTATTCATGAGACTGAGGCAGGAGAATTGCTTGAACCCAGGAGGCAGACATTGCAGTGAGCGGAGATCGCGCCACTGCACTCCAGCCTGGCAACAGAGCAAGGTTCCGTCTCAAAAAGAAAAAAAAAGAGTACACAGTTGAAGACAGGAAAATGAGACAAGGGTTTTAGAGTGACAAACAAGAAACCAGAGAGTTTAGAATCCCCAGTCACTGACCCCTTAAATATTTAATTAATATAGACAGAGAGAGACAGTGAGTGAGAGAGAGAAAGCAGGGGACTGAAAAAGAGAGAAGTGAGACCAAGCAGCTAAATCATCCTTACTTGATTTTCAAATGCAATTCATAAGTAATATAGGCCTATAATTACCTTTCCTTGTGCCATCTTTATCTGGCTTTTAATGTGTGCACATGGACATAGAAAGTGGAAAAATAGACACTGGAGACTCAGAAAGGTGGGGGGATGGGAGCAGGGGCAAGGGATGAGAAATTACCTCACTGGACAATGTATGCTATTTAGGTGATGGATACACTACATGCCCAGCTTTCACCACTATCTAATGTAAGAATGTAACAAAACTGTATATGTACCCCCTAAGTCTATAAAAATAAAAATAAATTGAATGAGTTGGGAAGTTTTCCCTCTTTGTTTCTAAAATCTATATATAAAATAGTAATTTCCTTTCCTTGAAAATTTGTTAGAACTCTGGCATAAAGCCTTCTTTGTCTAGGACTTTTGGGGACTTGGGATGGGGATGAGAGTCTTTGATTACCATTTCAAATACAAATGTTCTCTTTCTTCTTGTACTAATTTTATGAATTTTATATTTTTCGAGAAACTTAGAACATCTAATTTTTAAAAATATTTATTAATCATCATTTTTTAATCATTTTGTGAAAGAACATTCTAGTTTACAGCCCTCCAGAGAACTTCAGAAGCCCTCTGATATTACAGTCTATGCCCCTCTTGGCACCAATCTTGCTCGAGTCCTGACTCTCTCCATTCTAGTACCTAACCTTCAAGACAGAGAAGGTGTTCTTGGCTAGTAAGCACTGAAATCAAAGAGCATTGTAAAAAGCAATCATCTCCCTGCTCAGTCTTACGTAAGTTTTCCCTCTGTTGATAGGTAGTCGGGGTTTTCCACAGCTTCGAAAGCAGAGAAAGTGAGTAGGACATTCAAAGGTAGCAAATGTGCGCTCAGGGTTATGGAAAGAAATAATAGCATAAAACACCTTCATTTCCAGGGTCCCTATAGCAAAGACCCACTTATGTGAAAGACCCTCCTGAGATACAGGCAAATAAGATAATTCTTCACTAAAGACAGTTTTATTCCCATCTATTAAAAGGAAGAGCCACTTAGTGCTGCACTTCAAACGTTCCCTTCCCCTTCACGTTCAACTCTGGAGTTTCCGCTTTCATCCTCACTTCTGCAGTTCTGATTCTCTAACATCCTAATGAAAATGTATAACAGTTTTAAAAATATGTGTAATCCAGATATCAGCTGGCATTGGCCTATTTCTTAGTATCTAGATAAAGATAGATTAAAATGTCCATATTATGGATAGAAGAAAGAAAGAAAGAAAGAAAGAAAGAAAGAAAGAAAGAAAGAAAGAAAGAAAGAAAGAAAGAAAGAAAGAAAGAAAGAAAGAAAGAAAGAATCTTAAGCAGCATCCTAAGGATTTCTGCCCATTTCTGGGGCAGGGGTGGGGTGAGGTGGGGGCTCTCTGATGGCTGCTTCTACCTCTGCCTCTGCTGAGTGAGTAGTGGAGATAGGCATCCACTCATCATCTACTCCCAACTAACTCAACCCTGCCCAGCCCTGGGCTGTAATTTTCTTTAATTTCTACCCAATACACCCTCTAATCAAGGCATTTGAAGTGAATAGAAACTATTATTGAAGGTTTTAGAAAAATCTACATTGTACAACATAAATGTAACATTCAGTAATAAATATTTGTATTGCTAAAGGCCCCTTGGCCATTTCTTTGACTTGGGTTCCAGCCTCCCTTCATGTTGTTGCTTCTCCTCTCTTCTTTCTGCTTCCATTTTGTTTCCCCCTCCACCTTCAGCCCCCTTTAAATTCCTGTTCATTCCCAGGGCATACTACTTCATTATAACCAGTTTGCTTTGGCTCCTGCAGACCCCATATACCACCTTATGGTCTCACCTTTGCTTCAAGTAGCTTATCCAGGTATTTTTGCTCTTCTAAATATATCTGTAGCTATATTTCAAGACACTGCCATTGGATCAATTTTAAGATTTGGATACATCTGCTCTGTGAAATTAAATGATACCCTTTTTCTTTCTTTTTTTCCCTTTTTCCCCACCCCATACTCCTTCCATTTTTACCTCTCCTTTTAGTGTCCTATATCACCTCCTTGTCACCATCTCATTTAAAAGAGAAAAACATTAAATGTTTCATTTTCATAGTGACTTGTTTACACCATCTCTAGCTAATAGCCAAATGTGAGCTAATGCTATGGTGTTTCCTTTTTCTCTGTGGTATTTGCATTCTAGTAAAAGAGCTAGAATGTTGCCAAGCCAACCAAAGCGAGTAAATATGGAGACATCCCAAAATTGAGCACAGGGCACAGTTACCTAAAAATAAGAGCACTCCCACTGGCCAACATTGTGCAAGACCAACAGGTTAGTCTTCCTCTAAACAAGAGATGTGATTTAGAGGAGTCCAAAACTAAAGAAAAAGCAGACAGATGTTGTGACCTGTCTCCATATCTATTAGAATCTCAGCATCTTAACCAAAGGGCACCTAGATTATGGTGTGCACCCCAATTACTCATAACCAAGGGGCCTGTTCACTCTTCAGAAGAAGGTCTGGAAGAAAAGGCTTTGCCATGATGTGTCAGAGTGTGTATCACCCCCAGGAAGGGGAGCTTGCTCTTCCCAGGACTCCGCCCCCAGGAAGCAGTCATCTTTCCTTCCCCTGAACTTACCCGGGGGGCTTCGTCTACACCTCCTCATGCTCTTACCCTCCTTCTACCTTGTCACATTGCCTTTGCACCTTTGCTCTCTATTAGAAGTGAATTTCCTGAGGGCCTTGGTACATGCTCTCCTCTCAGATAAACGTGTGTCTGCTCAAATCATCTCAGAAAGGCCTTTCCTAACCAGCCTGTGTAAAAATAATACACTCTCTATCCTATCATCTCTCTTCCCATTTCCTGCTTTATTTATATTTATGTTCTTACCATTAATTGGCATATGCTCTATTTGTTTGTTTGGGCTTTCTTTTTGTCTGTCTCCCAAGTGCACTCCCTGGAATACAAATCCCTGAGAAAAGAGAATTTATTATGTACCCTGCTCTGTTGCAAGCTTGCAAAATAGAGCATGATACACAGTAGGTACTGAATATTAATTAAATGGAGGAACATATCAATCATAATATTAATTCATCCATCTATGTATCCCCCACAATACTTAATTCAGGGCTTAGCATTTCTTGAGAACCCAGTAATTGTTGAAGGGAGGAAACAGGAAAAAGTGGTAGGGAATAAAAAGGGAGAGAAAGAAGGGAGAGGGAAGGAGAAAGGAAAGACGGAAGACAGAAGGACTAAATGGCTGAATAAGTGAATAAATGAATAGGTTCTACATAAGCAACATGTCACCTTGGGAAATTATGAGAAAGAATGCAAGTGTCATTAAAAACAACTGGTGCAAGAAAGAAGAGGCCCAGATAGTTGCTCATTTCCTCGGTAGAGTGATTTACTGCTGAGAGCCAAGATGCAAGGAAAATCACTGTAGGAAAACTCCATCCTACAGTCTGGCCAAGTGAAATATTAGACAATGTTAGGTATTAGCACTGCTTGGCCAAGGGCCACAGAGCTAACTGTTACTTGTTTTTTGAGCCTCTTAAGATTATACCATTAAAACCTTGCACTTTTAATATAATGAATACATGTCTATGAGCCTCATAATTAGAAATGGTCTAGCAAATTAAGAAAATTACCTTATTAAAAAGAAGAAATGAAGAAAGTAAACCAGTCCAGGAAACTATTCAACTGCCCCTGTATAGGATCAATTCATATTTTCTCCCTGCCTTTTTAAACATCTTTTGGCCATAAAGCCATTCCTCTTCGGCCCCATGTAAGTCTTACCAGCCAAGCCATGCTGACTAGCCTTCGTGGTCCAGCTGTTCTACCATTAGGTCCATATGAAGATGCTAATGAACAACAGAAAGACACTGAAGGTATCCATGAGATGGTAAACCACAGTGCCTAAGAGTTTAGGATCTGCAATCAGATCCCTGGATTCATACCCTGGATCTGTCCTTTAATTGCTGTGTGACTTTGGGCAAGTTATTTAGTCTCTTAAGTTTCAGTTTTTAACAGTAAAATGTGGATAATAACATCTAGCTTATAGTGTTGTAACGAATATAGCATATGCAAAGTACTTAATATAGTTCCTAGCAAATAATAAGTATCCAGTGAATGTTAGCTCTTTTCTGATTTATTGGTATTTATCCTTTTTTCTTCTTTGACAAGATAAATTCCTTGGGGAAATAGCCATGTCTTCTTTTTCCTTGGTAATAATTCATTCTAGCCAATGAAATATCCTGAAAAAAAAAAGTGTGTACTCAGTTCAGGTGATTCTATCCATCCCCAATCAGTAATCTCCACTTATGTTTTCCTAAGGAGAGAATTCAGTTATGAAACTATTGGAAAGACCATGGTTTTGCAGGCGGTTAGTGTACATCTGCATCTTATTTTCAGGTGATATTCTGATCCCCATCATTTCTTTTTCAATTTTTCTCTTTCTCTCCATCTTGCTGTCATCTTTGACTTCATTCCCTTACTTCAAAAACTTACATTAAATATTTGCAACCATACTGTTTCTACTGGTTCATGTGTACTCTCATATGAAATTCAAAACACATCTTCCCATAAAACACAAATGCCTAATTGATGAAGGATAATGTGACTTCCCAAGATAGGAACTCTGATCTCCCCATCCCTCCCTCTTCCTGAAGAGTCAAAATGCTACCTCTTTCTCAGAAGGGATGCAAACAAGCAGGGTGGACACCTTGCCCTAGAATACTACAGCCTGAAGGTGAGATAGCCGTGCTGACCGCCTTGACCCTGTCTGCAGTCCTGCTGAGTGATCTTGCCAAGCCAAATGTTCTTTCTCGCCCTTGTTGAAGCTATAAGAAACCATTCTATCAGCTCCACCAACTTCAGCCCATTAATTTTTCCTGCTTTCGTGCCCCAGATCCAACAAGAGAGGGATCATACTGCTGAAGCAAAAAGGAATCTCCCACCCATTGTGGTGCCCACGTGCACTGTGGCAATGGGAAGATTTCTATAGGAAGAGAATCAAAAAACATTGAGATTAAAAAAACAAAGGCTAATTGAAGCCTGCACATGCCCAGAAATAGGCTCCCAGGTAATAGTTCAACAAACACAATGCATTGGGAAAAAATGATAAACTTGAGGATTCAGAAAAACAAGGGCACCGTTAGTTTCTAAAGAACAAAGTCACATTTGGAGGTTGCTGAGATAATTCCAGTCGCAATGCATTCCCTGTGGAGGGAAAATCTGCGTTCAAACAGAAATTCTCCCTGCATCTCGAGATTTAAAAACTTGGATTTACTTGAACTTTTAGGCTAACCATCTGCCAGAAGTTTAAGCCTGTTTTCTTATATGATCAAAACCTGGGTATAGCTGGTATTAATAATACATCTGTATTACTCATAATTGCTTCAAGCTTCATTTTGGCACGATTAAGGATAATCGTAATCCTTTGAAAAGTCCATAGTTTATTCCGTTTAAAGCTGCTGTTAAAGTTAAAACATTTTCATTTTTCTCCATTCAATTAATCCAAAATCCGACATGCATTTGTTTTGATTGTGTCAACTTTTATCTTTTATTTCATATACCAAAGTAGTAAGTTTGAGTATTTAGCAGATAGAAATAGATGTATATATTTTGGTTGCCAAATACCTTAAAAATCCTTAAAATATGCAAAATAGTATCACACTTATGCAAAGGTCATATGTAAAGTGGCTTCAGCCATCTGGGTGGAAGCTAAGAACTCACAAATAATTGAAGGTCAGAGTCTCTGGCATAAAAAATAGAGGTTGATTATTGCAACTATGGCTGCCCAGTGGGCTTCTGTTGTTTCTTTACTGCCAACTGGTCACAGCTGTAAGCAGACAAAACCAGACAGTCTGCCAAAGGGTAGGGGTTATCACTGCCAGTACCCAGTAAAGACAGTCATCACTCTATTTTCAGGCATTTTCTCACACTCCTAGTTTCACATATTTCACTATCATTCTGCTACTCATGACCTCTTTGGAAATAATGAGAACCCCCTCAACAAGACTAATTCTTTCCCACCTTTAGCAGAAGAACTGATTCTACTAATCTCTTGGTGCACTTTCAAGGTATCCCTTCTGCATCCTTGAGGAGGAGGAAAGGGCCAAAGAATGGTGTTAGTGTTACTGCCTTTCCTACACATGGCTGCAAAAATACCAGTTTATGACCCAGCCCTCCAGTGCTCAGCTTTCTTAAAAGGACTATAGTCCTCTAACTCACCTGCACACCATACTTCCAAAATCAAAGCATCTTTTATATCTTTCAAATCGTTCAAGTTTACACCAAGAGGGAAATCTTCTCTTTCTGACATCTGCAATCAGCATCCCTTTACCTGTGTCCTACAACCACGCTTCTCCGTATTCCAGTCTTCCCAAGAAAATACGCAAATTATCTGAGGCCACCTAGCCAGAGCCACCTCAAGGTTTGTCTGGGCCAACTCTTCCTTCTCCTAGGTCCAAACAAAATGCCTTGCCAAGTAGCTCTAGCATACTTGATTGCCCTCCTTATCACTGAACCATGCACATCCTAGGATATAACTCTTGTCACTGGCCAACTGTGTTCAGGGCAATGATCCTCCCCATGCTACCTGTAAGATACTAACACCTGCAACAAGCAGGCCTGGATGAGTCCATTCTCACACTGCTAATAAAGATATACCCGAGACTGGGCATTTTATAAAGGAAAGAGGTTTAATTGACTC
>NW_022326650.1:0-37190 GCF_002776525.5 Piliocolobus tephrosceles | reverse complement strand
GAGTCAATTAAACCTCTTTCCTTTATAAAATGCCCAGTCTCGGGTATATCTTTATTAGCAGTGTGAGAATGGACTCATCCAGGCCTGCTTGTTGCAGGTGTTAGTATCTTACAGGTAGCATGGGGAGGATCATTGCCCTGAACACAGTTGGCCAGTGACAAGAGTTATATCCTAGGATGTGCATGGTTCAGTGATAAGGAGGGCAATCAAGTATGCTAGAGCTACTTGGCAAGGCATTTTGTTTGGACCTAGGAGAAGGAAGAGTTGGCCCAGACAAACCTTGAGGTGGCTCTGGCTAGGTGGCCTCAGATAATTTGCGTATTTTCTTGGGAAGACTGGAATACGGAGAAGCGTGGTTGTAGGACACAGGTAAAGGGATGCTGATTGCAGATGTCAGAAAGAGAAGATTTCCCTCTTGGTGTAAACTTGAACGATTTGAAAGATATAAAAGATGCTTTGATTTTGGAAGTATGGTGTGCAGGTGAGTTAGAGGACTATAGTCCTTTTAAGAAAGCTGAGCACTGGAGGGCTGGGTCATAAACTGGTATTTTTGCAGCCATGTGTAGGAAAGGCAGTAACACTAACACCATTCTTTGGCCCTTTCCTCCTCCTCAAGGATGCAGAAGGGATACCTTGAAAGTGCACCAAGAGATTAGTAGAATCAGTTCTTCTGCTAAAGGTGGGAAAGAATTAGTCTTGTTGAGGGGGTTCTCATTATTTCCAAAGAGGTCATGAGTAGCAGAATGATAGTGAAATATGTGAAACTAGGAGTGTGAGAAAATGCCTGAAAATAGAGTGATGACTGTCTTTACTGGGTACTGGCAGTGATAACCCCTACCCTTTGGCAGACTGTCTGGTTTTGTCTGCTTACAGCTGTGACCAGTTGGCAGTAAAGAAACAACAGAAGCCCACTGGGCAGCCATAGTTGCAATAATCAACCTCTATTTTTTATGCCAGAGACTCTGACCTTCAATTATTTGTGAGTTCTTAGCTTCCACCCAGATGGCTGAAGCCACTTTACATATGACCTTTGCATAAGTGTGATACTATTTTGCATATTTTAAGGATTTTTAAGGTATTTGGCAACCAAAATATATACATCTATTTCTATCTGCTAAATACTCAAACTTACTACTTTGGTATATGAAATAAAAGATAAAAGTTGACACAATCAAAACAAATGCATGTCGGATTTTGGATTAATTGAATGGAGAAAAATGAAAATGTTTTAACTTTAACAGCAGCTTTAAACGGAATAAACTATGGACTTTTCAAAGGATTACGATTATCCTTAATCGTGCCAAAATGAAGCTTGAAGCAATTATGAGTAATACAGATGTATTATTAATACCAGCTATACCCAGGTTTTGATCATATAAGAAAACAGGCTTAAACTTCTGGCAGATGGTTAGCCTAAAAGTTCAAGTAAATCCAAGTTTTTAAATCTCGAGATGCAGGGAGAATTTCTGTTTGAACGCAGATTTTCCCTCCACAGGGAATGCATTGCGACTGGAATTATCTCAGCAACCTCCAAATGTGACTTTGTTCTTTAGAAACTAACGGTGCCCTTGTTTTTCTGAATCCTCAAGTTTATCATTTTTTCCCAATGCATTGTGTTTGTTGAACTATTACCTGGGAGCCTATTTCTGGGCATGTGCAGGCTTCAATTAGCCTTTGTTTTTTTAATCTCAATGTTTTTTGATTCTCTTCCTATAGAAATCTTCCCATTGCCACAGTGCACGTGGGCACCACAATGGGTGGGAGATTCCTTTTTGCTTCAGCAGTATGATCCCTCTCTTGTTGGATCTGGGGCACGAAAGCAGGAAAAATTAATGGGCTGAAGTTGGTGGAGCTGATAGAATGGTTTCTTATAGCTTCAACAAGGGCGAGAAAGAACATTTGGCTTGGCAAGATCACTCAGCAGGACTGCAGACAGGGTCAAGGCGGTCAGCACGGCTATCTCACCTTCAGGCTGTAGTATTCTAGGGCAAGGTGTCCACCCTGCTTGTTTGCATCCCTTCTGAGAAAGAGGTAGCATTTTGACTCTTCAGGAAGAGGGAGGGATGGGGAGATCAGAGTTCCTATCTTGGGAAGTCACATTATCCTTCATCAATTAGGCATTTGTGTTTTATGGGAAGATGTGTTTTGAATTTCATATGAGAGTACACATGAACCAGTAGAAACAGTATGGTTGCAAATATTTAATGTAAGTTTTTGAAGTAAGGGAATGAAGTCAAAGATGACAGCAAGATGGAGAGAAAGAGAAAAATTGAAAAAGAAATGATGGGGATCAGAATATCACCTGAAAATAAGATGCAGATGTACACTAACCGCCTGCAAAACCATGGTCTTTCCAATAGTTTCATAACTGAATTCTCTCCTTAGGAAAACATAAGTGGAGATTACTGATTGGGGATGGATAGAATCACCTGAACTGAGTACACACTTTTTTTTTTCAGGATATTTCATTGGCTAGAATGAATTATTACCAAGGAAAAAGAAGACATGGCTATTTCCCCAAGGAATTTATCTTGTCAAAGAAGAAAAAAGGATAAATACCAATAAATCAGAAAAGAGCTAACATTCACTGGATACTTATTATTTGCTAGGAACTATATTAAGTACTTTGCATATGCTATATTCGTTACAACACTATAAGCTAGATGTTATTATCCACATTTTACTGTTAAAAACTGAAACTTAAGAGACTAAATAACTTGCCCAAAGTCACACAGCAATTAAAGGACAGATCCAGGGTATGAATCCAGGGATCTGATTGCAGATCCTAAACTCTTAGGCACTGTGGTTTACCATCTCATGGATACCTTCAGTGTCTTTCTGTTGTTCATTAGCATCTTCATATGGACCTAATGGTAGAACAGCTGGACCACGAAGGCTAGTCAGCATGGCTTGGCTGGTAAGACTTACATGGGGCCGAAGAGGAATGGCTTTATGGCCAAAAGATGTTTAAAAAGGCAGGGAGAAAATATGAATTGATCCTATACAGGGGCAGTTGAATAGTTTCCTGGACTGGTTTACTTTCTTCATTTCTTCTTTTTAATAAGGTAATTTTCTTAATTTGCTAGACCATTTCTAATTATGAGGCTCATAGACATGTATTCATTATATTAAAAGTGCAAGGTTTTAATGGTATAATCTTAAGAGGCTCAAAAAACAAGTAACAGTTAGCTCTGTGGCCCTTGGCCAAGCAGTGCTAATACCTAACATTGTCTAATATTTCACTTGGCCAGACTGTAGGATGGAGTTTTCCTACAGTGATTTTCCTTGCATCTTGGCTCTCAGCAGTAAATCACTCTACCGAGGAAATGAGCAACTATCTGGGCCTCTTCTTTCTTGCACCAGTTGTTTTTAATGACACTTGCATTCTTTCTCATAATTTCCCAAGGTGACATGTTGCTTATGTAGAACCTATTCATTTATTCACTTATTCAGCCATTTAGTCCTTCTGTCTTCCGTCTTTCCTTTCTCCTTCCCTCTCCCTTCTTTCTCTCCCTTTTTATTCCCTACCACTTTTTCCTGTTTCCTCCCTTCAACAATTACTGGGTTCTCAAGAAATGCTAAGCCCTGAATTAAGTATTGTGGGGGATACATAGATGGATGAATTAATATTATGATTGATATGTTCCTCCATTTAATTAATATTCAGTACCTACTGTGTATCATGCTCTATTTTGCAAGCTTGCAACAGAGCAGGGTACATAATAAATTCTCTTTTCTCAGGGATTTGTATTCCAGGGAGTGCACTTGGGAGACAGACAAAAAGAAAGCCCAAACAAACAAATAGAGCATATGCCAATTAATGGTAAGAACATAAATATAAATAAAGCAGGAAATGGGAAGAGAGATGATAGGATAGAGAGTGTATTATTTTTACACAGGCTGGTTAGGAAAGGCCTTTCTGAGATGATTTGAGCAGACACACGTTTATCTGAGAGGAGAGCATGTACCAAGGCCCTCAGGAAATTCACTTCTAATAGAGAGCAAAGGTGCAAAGGCAATGTGACAAGGTAGAAGGAGGGTAAGAGCATGAGGAGGTGTAGACGAAGCCCCCCGGGTAAGTTCAGGGGAAGGAAAGATGACTGCTTCCTGGGGGCGGAGTCCTGGGAAGAGCAAGCTCCCCTTCCTGGGGGTGATACACACTCTGACACATCATGGCAAAGCCTTTTCTTCCAGACCTTCTTCTGAAGAGTGAACAGGCCCCTTGGTTATGAGTAATTGGGGTGCACACCATAATCTAGGTGCCCTTTGGTTAAGATGCTGAGATTCTAATAGATATGGAGACAGGTCACAACATCTGTCTGCTTTTTCTTTAGTTTTGGACTCCTCTAAATCACATCTCTTGTTTAGAGGAAGACTAACCTGTTGGTCTTGCACAATGTTGGCCAGTGGGAGTGCTCTTATTTTTAGGTAACTGTGCCCTGTGCTCAATTTTGGGATGTCTCCATATTTACTCGCTTTGGTTGGCTTGGCAACATTCTAGCTCTTTTACTAGAATGCAAATACCACAGAGAAAAAGGAAACACCATAGCATTAGCTCACATTTGGCTATTAGCTAGAGATGGTGTAAACAAGTCACTATGAAAATGAAACATTTAATGTTTTTCTCTTTTAAATGAGATGGTGACAAGGAGGTGATATAGGACACTAAAAGGAGAGGTAAAAATGGAAGGAGTATGGGGTGGGGAAAAAGGGAAAAAAAGAAAGAAAAAGGGTATCATTTAATTTCACAGAGCAGATGTATCCAAATCTTAAAATTGATCCAATGGCAGTGTCTTGAAATATAGCTACAGATATATTTAGAAGAGCAAAAATACCTGGATAAGCTACTTGAAGCAAAGGTGAGACCATAAGGTGGTATATGGGGTCTGCAGGAGCCAAAGCAAACTGGTTATAATGAAGTAGTATGCCCTGGGAATGAACAGGAATTTAAAGGGGGCTGAAGGTGGAGGGGGAAACAAAATGGAAGCAGAAAGAAGAGAGGAGAAGCAACAACATGAAGGGAGGCTGGAACCCAAGTCAAAGAAATGGCCAAGGGGCCTTTAGCAATACAAATATTTATTACTGAATGTTACATTTATGTTGTACAATGTAGATTTTTCTAAAACCTTCAATAATAGTTTCTATTCACTTCAAATGCCTTGATTAGAGGGTGTATTGGGTAGAAATTAAAGAAAATTACAGCCCAGGGCTGGGCAGGGTTGAGTTAGTTGGGAGTAGATGATGAGTGGATGCCTATCTCCACTACTCACTCAGCAGAGGCAGAGGTAGAAGCAGCCATCAGAGAGCCCCCACCTCACCCCACCCCTGCCCCAGAAATGGGCAGAAATCCTTAGGATGCTGCTTAAGATTCTTTCTTTCTTTCTTTCTTTCTTTCTTTCTTTCTTTCTTTCTTTCTTTCTTTCTTTCTTTCTTTCTTTCTTTCTTTCTTTCTTTCTTTCTTCTATCCATAATATGGACATTTTAATCTATCTTTATCTAGATACTAAGAAATAGGCCAATGCCAGCTGATATCTGGATTACACATATTTTTAAAACTGTTATACATTTTCATTAGGATGTTAGAGAATCAGAACTGCAGAAGTGAGGATGAAAGCGGAAACTCCAGAGTTGAACGTGAAGGGGAAGGGAACGTTTGAAGTGCAGCACTAAGTGGCTCTTCCTTTTAATAGATGGGAATAAAACTGTCTTTAGTGAAGAATTATCTTATTTGCCTGTATCTCAGGAGGGTCTTTCACATAAGTGGGTCTTTGCTATAGGGACCCTGGAAATGAAGGTGTTTTATGCTATTATTTCTTTCCATAACCCTGAGCGCACATTTGCTACCTTTGAATGTCCTACTCACTTTCTCTGCTTTCGAAGCTGTGGAAAACCCCGACTACCTATCAACAGAGGGAAAACTTACGTAAGACTGAGCAGGGAGATGATTGCTTTTTACAATGCTCTTTGATTTCAGTGCTTACTAGCCAAGAACACCTTCTCTGTCTTGAAGGTTAGGTACTAGAATGGAGAGAGTCAGGACTCGAGCAAGATTGGTGCCAAGAGGGGCATAGACTGTAATATCAGAGGGCTTCTGAAGTTCTCTGGAGGGCTGTAAACTAGAATGTTCTTTCACAAAATGATTAAAAAATGATGATTAATAAATATTTTTAAAAATTAGATGTTCTAAGTTTCTCGAAAAATATAAAATTCATAAAATTAGTACAAGAAGAAAGAGAACATTTGTATTTGAAATGGTAATCAAAGACTCTCATCCCCATCCCAAGTCCCCAAAAGTCCTAGACAAAGAAGGCTTTATGCCAGAGTTCTAACAAATTTTCAAGGAAAGGAAATTACTATTTTATATATAGATTTTAGAAACAAAGAGGGAAAACTTCCCAACTCATTCAATTTATTTTTATTTTTATAGACTTAGGGGGTACATATACAGTTTTGTTACATTCTTACATTAGATAGTGGTGAAAGCTGGGCATGTAGTGTATCCATCACCTAAATAGCATACATTGTCCAGTGAGGTAATTTCTCATCCCTTGCCCCTGCTCCCATCCCCCCACCTTTCTGAGTCTCCAGTGTCTATTTTTCCACTTTCTATGTCCATGTGCACACATTAAAAGCCAGATAAAGATGGCACAAGGAAAGGTAATTATAGGCCTATATTACTTATGAATTGCATTTGAAAATCAAGTAAGGATGATTTAGCTGCTTGGTCTCACTTCTCTCTTTTTCAGTCCCCTGCTTTCTCTCTCTCACTCACTGTCTCTCTCTGTCTATATTAATTAAATATTTAAGGGGTCAGTGACTGGGGATTCTAAACTCTCTGGTTTCTTGTTTGTCACTCTAAAACCCTTGTCTCATTTTCCTGTCTTCAACTGTGTACTCTTTTTTTTTCTTTTTGAGACGGAACCTTGCTCTGTTGCCAGGCTGGAGTGCAGTGGCGCGATCTCCGCTCACTGCAATGTCTGCCTCCTGGGTTCAAGCAATTCTCCTGCCTCAGTCTCATGAATAGCTGGGGTTACAGGTGCCTGCCCCCACGCCCAGCTACCACGCCCAGCTAAATTTTGTATTTTTAGTAGAGACAGGTTTCGCCGTGTTGGTCAGGCTGGTCTTGGACTCTTACCTCGGGTGATCTGCCAACTTTGGCTTCCCAAAGTGCTGGGATTACAGGCATGAGCCACTGCGCCTGGCCTCAACTGTGCATTCTTGAGTCTAAGTAAATACAATATCTGAAACATTTCTCGATTCTCCCACTTCTCTAGGTTTCAGTCACTAGAACTATTTTGTTATTGTTGAAATGCACTGGCATATAATTCTAGAACTTCTTTCTTAGAATTGTATAAACTATAATAGTATTCCAGAACCCAGATTTCTGAAAAAACAGCAAGAAAACAGTGTTGCAATTTTTGTTGTTGTTGTTAAGATAGGAGAGAATTTTGGAGAAAAACATCTTAGAAAGGCACTACATTTGATTCACTTGTGGATACATATGTTGGACTCCTTCTGCCCATCACGTTTCCTTCTTGATTTATGTGAAAATTACATATTTTTGCTCCTTATAATATAGAGAAAAGCAAAAGTGGAGGACACATTAGAAGATGGGCAAGGTGCAAGGTTTTCTGTAGGGACATTTCTTTTTATGAGAAAACATAAATTTATGTTAAAAAATTTTCGAGTATATGTATTTTGTATGCTTATTTACTGTAGGTTTGCTTTCATTTTAGGATCGTTGAGGTATAATGTACATACAACACATATTACTATGTCTAATGTACAGTTTAATGAGTTTTAACAAATTTATATTGTCATGTAATAATCACCATGATCAAGTTATAGAACGTTTCCACTTGCTGTGGTTTGGATGTTTGTCCCCCAAAGCATATGTTGAAATTCGATCCCCAGTGTTGGAGGCGGGGCTTAAGGGGAGGTGTTTGGCTCGTTGGGGGGATCCCTCACGAATGCCTTGGTGCCATCCTCAAGGTAGTAAGTTCTTGCTCTGTTAGTTCCTGCAAGAGCTGGTTGTTAAAGAGTCTGGCACCTCTCCTCTCTTTTGCTTTTTCTTTCACCATGTGATCTTCACATGCCAGTTCCCCTTTGCCTTCCACCCTGAGTGGGAGCAACCTGAGGCTCTGAGCAGAAGCAGATGCTGGTGCCATTCTTCCTCTATAGCCTGCAGAAATATGAGCCAAATAAACCTTTATAAATCATATCAGTGGTTGACAGGGACTGGGAGAAGCTTGACTGCAAGGCAGCAAGAGAAAACTTTTTGATGCAGTAGCGTCTTAGTCCATTTGTGTTGCTATAAAGGAATACCGTTATAAATTACCCACCACAGGTATTCCTTCATGTCCCTATAGTTTTGCTTTTTTAAGAATTTTAAATAAATGAAATCATAGAGCGTGCCTTTTTGTGCGTGTTGGGATTCTTTCTCTGCCATAATGCTCTAAATATTCATCTAAGTTTTTGATCAGTAGTGAATTCTTTTTATTGGTGAGTAGTAGTCTATTGTATGATGTGCCACAAATTATCATTCACTAGTCTACAGACATTGGAGTCATTCCAGTTGCAGTGTTGCTTAACAGAACCCTGGTCACAGATCTTTGAGTGAGGTGGAATTTGCAGCCTCACTCTCATATGCACAAAGGGCTTCACATTTAGACCTGTGATGTTATTTTCAAATAAATTATTCACTTAGTTACACTTGGACAGAATTGAAATGAGATGTTTATCCCTAACTTTAAACATGTGATTGGTTGCGGGACCACACTCTGTATCGTATACTATGAAATGACCTTAAAACATAAATTCGGTAAATATGTTATGAACTGCATTTTTGTCATTAATTTATTTACTTTAAACTCTTTGTATATAATCATTTTTGTAACTTGCTTTAGAATTTCTTGATTTTATAATAAATGTCAAGGAGGTAAGTGGCCAGCTCTTGCTTGACTTCTGAGAGCCCCTTCTTTTCCCTTCAGATGAGGATGACGAAGAGGGAGGGGGAATGGATGGAAGGGACAGGCAGTGAATGCTGGAGGTGGTGAGCTGTTAGCATAAGGTGACCTTGAACTCCACAGAAGTGAACTTCCACAGAGTGAACTGTCACAGAAGTGTTCATCACAGCTGCATCTGAAATCAGAGGTGGGTTGAAAGGTTGTGATGCTGGATACATGAGGCAGCTGCCATCGAATTATTACCTCCAAGGCTTGGAGAGGTGGAGCAGCTTGTCCTAGATCACACAGTAAGTAAGTGATAGAGCAATATTGTGTAGAAATTTTTATATTTTTACTGAGGGTCAAAAACTTTGGATTTAGGTCACTATATGGCCCCTACAAGTCATTTAAGCTCTGCAGATCTGTGTCTTTATTTGTAAAAGATGATGTTGGAATCCACAGGATCCTTTGCATGACATGAGTTCATTTTAATGTTAAAAGTAGTAGAATCTAGAAAACTGAATAAGCAGGGAAGATACTTGCTTCTTACTTGAATAAAAAGAACATTTTCACTTCTAGCAGAGTCCAAATGATTTTCTATTTTAAATAGAGAAAGTAGATCTTATCAAGTATTTATAGAAACTGCAGATTGTTCGGACACAATCCAATACCTCATTTGATACTGGCAAGAGGCAAATGACGCCTCAAACCTTCACAAATGCTTAAGCCAATTTTATGAACAAAGGAATATCTCAAAGTGGCTCAAGTTTAAAGAAGACCATATATTTTTTGAGTGACATAACTTTAGGAGCTACTTGAGAAAAGTGATATGTTTTTCTAAAATCTCCATAATTAAGGTCTAAAGCATACCTCCTTCTAAATGTAAGTTATTTTAGTCGTCAGTGGTGTATCTTGTATTTGTAATAACTACAAAGGGATGATAAATGGGCATGGGAATTGTTGATATTACTCCTTGGTGAGGGCCTATACCCATCATGGGATCCTATACCCATCATGGAGTCCTATGATCTTGTTTTCATTCCCATCTCTTTATTTTGAAAAATTTTAGGCACCAGAAAAATGAAAAGAATTGTGCAGTGAATATTTGTATACCCTCCACCTATATTCAACAGTCGTTAACATTTTGCCATATTTGCTTTATCACTTTCTACATCTAATATTTGGTGGAACCATTTGAAAGTAGGTTGCGGCTATCATAAATCACTCCTATGTGTACCAGCATACACCACTTTAAAAAAAGCAATGTTGTCCTACACATGCACAATATTGTTGTGTGAAATGACAATAGTTCCATAATATTTAATATCCAATCCATATTCAGTTTTCCCCAGTTGTCTCAAAAATGTAATGTATATACTTATTTTAAAAATCACAATTAATAAGGGCTCACACATTGCATTTGGTTGTTATGGATATTTAATCTCTTTATCTAGAATATTTATCCTTTTTTTTTTTTTTTTTTTTTTGAGATGGAGTCTTGCTCTGTCTCCCAGGCTGGAGTGCAGTGGCGCGATCTCGGCTCACTGCAAGCTCCGCTTCCTGGGTTCACACCATTCTCCTGCCTCAGCCTCCTGAGTTGCTGGGATGACAGGCGCCCGCCACCACGCCTGGCTAATTTTTTGTATTTTTAGTAGAGGTGGGGTTTCACCATGTTAGCCAGGATGGTCTCGGTCTCCCAACCTCGTGATTTGCCCTTCTCGGCCTCCCAGTTTACATTGATTTTTAAAAGAATCCCAGCCAGTTGTGATGTAAAATGCCCCAAATTCTAGATTTTTCTGCTTGCTTCTTCATAGTGTTATTGTACTTGTACTGCTATTTCCTTGTCTGTACATCAGAAGTTAGGTTTAGAAGCTTGATTAGATTTAGGTTAAATCTGTCTGGCAAGAATATTTCATACATTGTATACTTCTTATTGCATTGTGTAATAAGGCATGCAAGGTCCAGTTATCCTACTATTAGAAACTCAGGTTTGGTCACTTGGTTAAGATGGTGACTACCAGATTGCGCCATTATAAGAGTACCCTTTCCCCTTTGCAACTCATAAGTAATCTGTGGAGAGAGACTTTTCACTCAATGGTTTTAGCATCCGTTAAGGATCTTTGCCTGTGACAAATTTTACAGTAGGGATAGCAATGTGGTAATTTTCTGAAATTCCATTATTACTTTTACATTTATTATGAAATAAGAGCTTTATTTCTTTCCCTCTTTCTTCTCCTTTGCTTCTCTTTCTTGAGTTTCATTATGAATTCATGGATGTTTGTTTATTCAGAGTATTACAACCATCATAGATATTCTTTCTGATGTTCACATTTGTTTCAAAGGACAGTAGATACTCCTGCAAGCTGGGTTATGGGTCCTTTCAACATGACTCTGTTAGTCTTTGAGCACTGTTTTGTTTTTTGACATAACAAGATGTTCTTGGCTTATCTTGCACATTTCCTAAAATCAGCTGTTTTTTTTGCAGGGAACCCCAGTATATATATTAGTGGAGAATTAGAAACCAAGATCTGGGGGCTAAATGCCTTCTTCCTTCTGGACTATTATTGCTCTTTGACGATTTTTGGTGGACAGAGATAAGATTTTTTTTTAAAGAATAATGAATTCATAGTGTTTGTAATTAAAATTATGGCATTTTTATTTATTTCTTTTATTATCATGTATTGTCTTACATTGAAAATCTTGGTTTCTAATAACATTAATACACACTTATTTTCTTATTTCTACTAGCAATAAATCTACTGATTGCATTTATATGTTATTCAAACTAACTATTTCCTCTGGGTGGATATTTTATCAAACTGAAATATAATTTGCATCATTTATTTCTACTTGTATTTTGTTTAATGGAGTACATTTTTCTTTTTTAATTTTATTTTTTTGAATATGTAAAACATTTACATATTTCAAAACTAAAAACTGTATAAAAATATACTTGGAAATATTCTCATTTCTATCTCTTCCAACCTTCCCCTCATTTTTGTTAGTTTCTTTTCATAAAAATAAGATATATTTTGTATTTATATTACATATTAATATATATGTGTATATACATACATGCAAACATATGCACATATATGTTTATATGCTTCTTCTTTATTTCTTATATAAAACATGGCACAGATTGAGGAGAGGGGTCATGTTCTCCATTTCTACCCAGAACTCAGCTGTACTTGTTTCTTGAGGACTGGAAGGTTTGGACATATGGAGAATCAGCCAATGTAAATGAATAGTGGTGTTCTTCTGGGGTGGCTTCACAGGAGCTGATGTGGAAAAGGGATGGAGTCAAAGCGGAACGGACCAACATGGCTCAGGGACTGGAGCGCCAAACTTGACTGGTTATCTTGAAGAGGGCTGTTATCTGACTCTCAGACCTGGAGTTTAATCTCTGCAAAGATAGAAACTATGTTTGTCTCTGTATCCCCAGCTCTTAGCACAGTATATCTTTTGAATGAATAGCAGAATAAAAGGAGGCATATGCTATGATTTTTGTGGTATAAAAAGAATGTAATTTTATTTTATGATCTATAAGCTAGTGAGGGCCAGGACATTCGGGATACAATGGTCTTAGATAGGGTTCTCTAGGAACTGACTCAAGGGCAAGGTTTGTGTGCAAGTGATTTATTGTACCAGTTCTCCCAGGGGAGACCGGCAGGGGAATAGGGAGAGAAAGACAGGGAAGGAGTGGGAACCAATGAAGGATATGATTTCATGCGAGGTCCCACAGGGGGAAGCTTCAACTTGATCTCGCTGGGAACCATAGAGGTTAAGTTGATCCTGGTGATGGGAGTGTCACTAGCTCTTACTCTTACTCCCAGACAAGAGAGCTGGACCTTCATACCCTACATTTGTCAATAATTGGTCAAGGGCTGCTTCAGGGGAAAGTAAATTTCCAGGTACTTCTGGCTGTATTTGAGTACAGGTAAGTGTCTAATATTGTCTGCTACAAATTTTAGCTCTAGTTTAAAATGGAGTTATTTTCCTAAGCGACATTTTATAAGAAGAGCCATAAACATTGAATTTAACCAACTATAAATGATAGCTCTATATTTAGTAAAACTTTCTAAAGCATGTTTAAACCACATGTCCAAGTAACCACATAAATGTGTATTTCAGAGGATGCCTATCATTGTGTGCCATACAAAGTTCTTTCTAATTCCTGCTTTATTTTTTCTGCAATAAATCAGCATTCACCTTCATTAAGGACATCATATTCATAAAACGTTCTCTCTGAGGAGAATTTTATTTTGCAGAGGAATTAGGACAACTTAGTAGGTTTTGAAAAATAGACATTTCTGTTTGGTTGTCCTATTCTCATTGCTGATTTCCCTGCAGAAAAGAGGCAGCTAATATTGCACACCGGTTCTTCAGATTGCCTTGGTAACAGCCTTTCCATTTCCTTGAGCTGCCATCCCATTAGCAGTGATAGCTTCACCTTTTTCCTAGACATGACTCAAACAGATCCACCTTCAAACTGCATGAGTCATTGGACTTGCACTGGCTTTTCTTATTCTTTGCTCCCACCACGTACCATCGCTTTCCAGCATCACACGGACACCAAATTCAAGGAGAATTTAGCCCATAGGTCTCTGAATCAAAACTTTCCTCTCAGCCACAAATCCTGTATTTGCCCATAATAGGGGATCACAATCTCTTCCTTAAAGGACTAAAATGTATGAAGTGCTGAAGCAGTTTCCCCCTGCAAACCAACGTAATAGAGCTTACCTCTCCCAGTGAAACTTGTTCTTTGAAATGGTCCTCTTGGGAGGCCATTTATTTATTCCAAGTAATTTAGAAAGTCACCCTTTGGACTCGTATAAAATGTCATAGGTAGGGTTTTCTGGAAGCAGATGCTTCCAGCAGAGTTTGGGGTAACAGATGAATTATTAGGGCTCAGCACCTGTGAAGGGAAGGGGAAGCAGGATTGGGCAGAAGGAGAGGTTAAACTGTGGTGCCAGTCTGACCAAGCTTCGGCCAACCTGGGGCAGGCAGCTGTGGGCAAGTATTGCTTGTTAGGGTACCTTGCTTTGGACCAAATGGCTGTGCCTGTATAGCCTCCTTGCCCAGTCACTGGAAGTTGGCTGTCCTGGAATGGCATGACCTCGGGTGAGACAGCTCTCTACAGCTGAACTAGACCCTGAAGCAGCTGACAGCTGGAAGCTGTCTTGCTGATCACAGTCTCCATGCTGGACACCAAATCCTTCTATGAAGGGGGATTTGGGTTAGGGGACATATGTTCATGCCTAGCATGTAGAACCAGTTATAAATTCAACGAAAAACTCAACCTTACTACAATACTGTTAGGTGGCATGCTCAGTTTTACAGAATGTTAGAACTGAGAGGCTTATAGAGATTTTCTGGCCTAACCCTCACCCGACCCTCATCTTTTACAGCAGCCTGACTTTTCCCTCAGGACCACTGCACTGAAAGCTAGAAGGTGGCATGACACCTTCCTGTATTCCAGCCTCCTCAGCCCTCCACCATCCTCTCCTCACCTATAAGGGCCCAAGTGGCTTCACAGGCTCACAGGTATTTTTCTGATTTAGAATGGTATTAGAATGGTATTAGAAGGGACAACACCTTAAGGGAAACTGAGAAGGAAGGTAAAAATTGGGAGGAAAAGACTTCCCTGGGGTTTTAACCATAATGTGTGAGTATTATCCAGAAAAGCCTAGATCACCACCCAAAAGCTGACTAGTAAATGGAGGACTACAAAGGCTTCATCAAAAGATCTTCTGCCTTTCTACCTGTTGAATCTCTTGAAAAAATTATGTAGAGATTTGATTGGGAACTTAAGAAAAAAAGTCTTAAAGGACCTCCTTGACTGGTATTAATGGCCAGATCTATGGCCAGATGACCTCCGACCTCCCTTCTCTCAATGGAGAAACTGTGTGGTGGTTCCTTCATTCATTCATTGAGAGTTTTATTGAGTGCCTTCTATGTGCTAGGCCCCATGCCAAGCTCAGGGGAGAGAGTGGAGAGCTGTAATAAGGCACAAAGTTGTTCACAGCCAAAGTTGGCTGAAGACTTCAACTAGTGCTCCCAGCTGTTTCCCTCTGATTTTGACATGTCTTTCTAGGCTGTGCTAAACCTATTAATTTACATGAAGGTGTTCTAAAGCTGTGGCAGTTTTATCTTCCTTTTTAAGCATTCCACTTCTGCTCTAACATCAGTGTGAGTGAAGCAGAAGACTGGCTTTCATTGTCAGTTTTCCTCCCTCTTTTTTTCCCCCTGTTTCTGCTTCTCTCTCCTTCCTTTGCTATTGGGGTTCATAAGCCAGGGTTCTTAGGAACGACTGTAGTGTGGGCCCTCTGGAGAGGGAATGGGTAGTGAAAGGAAAAAGAGAATTGAGGGAAGCCTTGGGGCTCCCATCAGGAAACTGGTGAACTGATGAAGTCCACTAAGTCCATTCATAGTAATAGCTAACATTTGTTTAACACCAACCATGTGCTCACCACATATATTAACTCTCAGGACAGCTCACTGTTGGAAGGGACAGTTAAGGAGGAGTTGATGCTCACTCAGGCTGAGGGTGAGCCTGGGGAAGGGAGAGAAATTTAACCAAAGTTTGGTTAATAGATGTTTTGCTTCTATTGCTTATAGGGAGCAAAACAGTTCAGCTAATCATGTGTAAGACAAAATTTGGATATTTGGAGTGTCCATGTCTGGCTAAGGCACATGGGGAAGCGTGTTTCTCTTTAGAAGAGAACACAAAAGAGTGGGGAGATGTCTTTAATCACCCCTGTTTTCCAGGAGCACAGGGCTCAGGTAAAATTCAACACTCCAGTTTCTACAGTAGTAGAAATGGGAACAACTTTATATAATAATACTATTTACTGTAAATAACAAATCCTCCGATAGTTCAAACACATTTGAAGTTGATTTATCACTTATTTAAAGTCCAGCATGGGTGTCCCTGATTGATTGGTGGTTCTCCTTCAAATATTGATTCAGAAACTCAGGATCCTTGTATTCTGTGGTTCCACCATTTTCAGCATGAGCTTGCTAAGGTCATCTTGCTTATGTGCATCAAATTGGTGAAAGGGGTCACAGCATGGAGGATCAGGTGTTCATGGGCCAGGCCTGGAAATGGCACCCATCATTTCTATTCACATTTTATTGGCTAGGACACGGTCACTGGACCACACCAAAATGTGAGGAAAGCTGGGAAATAAGGCCCAGCTGTGTGTTCAGGAAAAAGAAACGAGTTTGGTGAACAGGTGGCCAATTCCTCACATGACCTCAATGTCTATCATTTACACTGTAAATTTAATGGTTAAATAAATAATAGGTCAATATGCAGCTTTTAAAAAAGAGCCAGAGTTTTGTGTACTGATATAGAATAATTTCTAAAATGCTTTAAATATGAAAAATTAGTACAGAAGAGTTTTATAGCAAGTTAGGGTATGTTCTCCCCCCCACACAAACCAGATCACACTCTAAGAAAAAGATTCACAAGCATCCTATGCATAGGATACCTCTGGAAGAATTCACGAGAAACTTGCATCAGTGATTGCCTTTTCACTTATTAAGGATTAGGTATTTGTTCTTCTGACACATGGACACGGAGAAGGGAACAAAACACACCAAGGCCTGTCAGTGGGGGCTGGGGAAGGGGAGGAGGAGAGCATTAGGACAAATAGCTAATGCATGTGGATCTTAAAACCTGGATAATGGGTTGATAGGTGCAGCAAACCACCAAGGCACATGTATACCTATGTAACCAACCTGCACATTCTGCACATGCATCCTGTAACTTAAAGTAAAATAAAAGAAAAAGAAAAAAAAGTATTAGTTCTTCTGAAATTGTTCCATTCTCTCCTGAGAATTACTAGGCATAGTTTCCATTATGAGTTTTTCTTTTTATCTTTATGACTCAGCTCTCATAGCTTTGCATTAATTCCTAGGTTTTCTTCTGACACCCTCTTGGTTTTTAGTAGCAAGTGCTTTTAATCAGGTTACAAAGTCTTTTGCTAAACATTCTTTAGTCTTTGTGAGATATCTCTAGTAAGCAGTATTGAAATGATGGACATGTCAGGAAACAAAATCTGGGCAGTGCAATCCCATTCTTTGGCATTAAATAGACTCTTACTGGCTAGCCAGCTTAAAATAGCCCCCAAATCACTCTTCACTCAGTTACCTTGTTTGATTTTCATTGTAATACTTACTGCTAAAAAAATGTGTTTCATAATTATCCATCTCCCCCAGCAGAGTGTAAGATACATGTGTAAGTGGACCTGCTCTGTCCATTGTAATGGTGTCATGTGCTTAGGAGAATGCCATGCATCTGATGGTAGCTCAATAAGAGCTTCATGTGTGTATGAATCTCCTTAGCTTGTTGCTTACTTTATATTTATCTTTCTTTGTAAGCTCACACTCATATTGCTTTTTAAATTAACCAGTTTGCTACTCAGGATTTCAAGGCACTTTGTCCACGGCTTTATCATGGCAATGACCTCATTGTACTGCAATTGTTAGTTTACGTGTTTGTCTCTCGAATGGGAGCTTCTCAAGGGTGGCAATCTCACCTAGTCAATCATTGTATCTTCGGTTCTTGGTACACAATAGATAAATGAAAGCCCTAAGGAAATGTTATGGATTTCTTAAAATTATAATAAATAATGACTTTGAAGAATCTCCATACTTCTAATTGTTTGCATGAGAATCTTTATTGCCTGTTGATTTGTTATTTGGCATTAAATAAAGGAGTGTATTAGTCTGTTCTCACACTGCTAATAAAGACATACCTAAGACTGGGTAATTTATAAAGGAAAGAGGTTTAATGGACTCGCAGTTCCACATGGCTGGGGAGGTCTCACAATCCTGGCTGAAGGTGAATGAGGAGCAAAGTCATGTCTTACATGGCTGCAGGCAAGAGGGCGTGTGTAGGGAAACTCCCCTTCATATAACCATTAGATCTCATGAGACTTATTCACTATCATGAGAACAGCATGGGAAAGATCTGCCCTCATGATTCAGTTACCTCCCACTGGGTCCCTCCCACAACATGTGGGAATTATGGGAACTACAATGAAAGATGAGATTTGGGTGGTGACACAGCGAAATATCATTTTGCCCCTGGCCCCTCCCAAATCTCATGCCCTCACATTTCAAAACCAATCATGCCTTTCCAACAGTCCCCCGAAGTCTTAACTCATTTCAGCATTAACTCAAAACTTGACAGCACAAGTCTCATCTGAGACAAGGCAAGTCCCTTCCGCCTATGAGCCTGTAAAACCAAAAGCAAGTTAGTTACTTCCTATATACAATGGGGGTACAGGCATTGTGCAAATACACTCATTCCAAATGAGAGAAATTGGCCAAAACAAAGGGGCCACAGACCCCATGCATCTAATAGGGCAGTCATTAAACCTTAAAGTTCCAAAATGATCTTCTTTGACTCTATGTCTCAAGTCATGCTGGTGCAGGAGGTGGGCTCCCATGGCCTTGGGCAGCTCTACCCCTGTAATTTTGCAGGGTACAGACATCCTGGCTGCTTTCACAGTCCGGTGTTGAGTGTCTGCAGCTTTTGCAGGCACGTGGTTCAAGCCGTTGGTGGATCCAACATTCTGGAGTCTGGAGGATGGTGGCCCTCTTCTCATGGTTCCACTAAGCAGTGCCCCAGTGGGAATTTTGTGTGGGGACTACAACCCTGCATTTCCCTTCTGCACTGCCTTAGCAGAGGTTCTCCACAAGGAGGAGTAAAAAAGGTACTTTTCAAGAATACAGAGATAGTTTAATGCAGATTATGTTAAGAAAACAAACTAGAGAGGGAAAAAAAGCTTCAGAGAACCAAGAAAGTGGAATTAAAAGTGAAGAAGCTTGTTGATGAATCTAGATGAGGGAATTCTAGTGCATAATTTGAATCTAAGGAGGACATAGACAATAGCTGCTTAGTGGAAAAACTTCGGAATAGTCCACAAAAGTTCCAGTGATGTAAATCCACTGTGAGAGTGTGGTTGAATCCTCTGTGCCCTCAGCATAGCAACATGTGAAAACAAGGTGAATTCAATTCTTCAGCTGAAGTGTGAGATGGTTATTCAATATTCAAACTCAAGGAGAATGTGTTTTGATAAAAAACCAGAGGGGTACTACTCATAGGGAAAAAAGATATTTTTGGTCTTTAGTCTGATCTCAGCTCTTTGGTCTAGCTGTGGAGGTCAACTAATAAAAATTCCAATATGTGTTTGGAGAAAAATTCTGGATTTCTTTAAGCACTGCTAAGCTGCCCTTGGCGGGGGGGTTGGGATTGGGGGTTGAGATTGTTTCCAAAAAATTTCATTGATTTAGCAGAATAAAGTATAATTTTAATGATTATTTTCTAGACTTACAGCTTTCCTGAGAATTGTAAAACATCAGTTAATTTTTTAACTGCAATAACATTTTAATTTTACTGAATTAGATAAGACAACAGAAGATTAAGTTAATTTTGAAAACCTTTCATAAACTATAAAAACTGTGCTTATGCTAGTAGCTATTATTATAATTATAATTACCTTTGTTCTGCTGGTAAACTTGAGGAAGGCAGTAGGGAGTTAGGAGAAATAGACATTCTCTTTCAGCTGAGTTAAACAGACTTGTTTCAACCTCATGTCTGACTAAAGAACATGGTTGTTTCCTGAATTGGTGGAGACTGACCCACTGAAGCGATTCCTGCAGAGCCTCTGGACTGTAAGCTGTCATATCATGGATGACAGCCAGGATATTGGGTCTATTTCAAAGTGACTCAGTGGGCCAGGGAACCATGAATATATTCATCACCACAGGTATTAGTTGTATGTCACTATTGAGAAACTGCAGAGTGTTATTGTTTATTCTTTTGTTTGTTTAATCAAATGTTGTCTTTTAAAATTTTATTTGTACTCATGTGTTTGTTTCTTTCATAGGTAGACACTTCTGTTTCTGAAAAATCTTCCAAATTTTACATAATTTGTAAACTAGGTAATAAAAATGAAATCTAATTAGAAAAAAGGTGAAAGATATAGAGAGACATTTCACCAAAGAGAATATGCAGTTGGCAAATAAGCATGTGGGAAGATGTTCAACATCATTAGCCATTGGGGAAATACAAATAAAACTACAATGAGATATTATTACACAGCTATCAGAATAGCTGATATAAAAAATAGTGTCCACGGGAGGGGAACAATACACACCTCTCGGGAGTGAGGGGTGGGAGAGCATCGGGACAAATAGCTAATGCTTTTGGGGCTTAAAACCTAGGTGATGGGTTGATAGTTGCAGCAAACCACCATGACACATGGATACCTATGTAACAAACCTGAAGGTTCTGCACATGTATCCCAGAACTTATGTCAAAATGCTAGAGAAGATGTGGAGAAACTGGATCACTTATTGTTGATAGGAATGTAAAATGGTGCAATACACTTAATTTAGAGTCAGGTAAAAATTTGTATATGAATGTTTACAGCAACATTTGGTTAAAAATTGTTTTTAAATTTTCATTTGTGGTAAAGTTCACACAGCATAAAATTTATGATCTTAACCGTTTTTAGGTGTGTAGTTCAGTAGTGTTAAGTATAGCCATACTGTTGTGCAACTAATCTTTATGGGATTCATCCTACAAAACTGAAACTCTATCAAACAACAATTCCCTATTTCCCCCTCTTCTCCAATCCCTGGCAAACTCCATTCTTGTTGACTACTTTGGATACTTCGTATAGTGAAATCATACAGTATTTGAATTTTTATGACAGGCTTACTTCACTTAGCGCAGTGTTCTCAAGGTTCAGACACACTGTAGGATTTGTCAGTTTCTTTCCTTTATAAGGATAATCTTTCGTTGTATGTACATAACACATTTTGCTTATCCGTTCGTCTGTTGATGCACACTTGGGTTGCTTCCAACTCTTGGCTGTTGTCAACAATGCCGCCATGAACATGCATATACAAATATCTCTTCCAGTCTCAGAGGTAAAATTGCTAGGTCATATGGTCATTCTATTTATAATTTTTTGAGGAACTGCCATACTGTTTTCCATAGCAGCTGCCCCATTTTAAGTTTCTGCCAATAATGCACAAGGGTTCCAGTTTCTCCACATCCTTATTATTAAGTAAAAAATACTTATTGTTTTTTGTTCTTTTGTTAGTGACTATCTAATGGGTGTGAGGTGGTATCTCTTTGTGGTTTTGACTTGCATTTACCTAATGATTTGTGATGTTGAGCATCTTTTCATGGGCTTGTTGGTCCTTTGTATATCATCTTTGGAGAAATGCCTATTTAAGACCTTTGCTCATTTTAAAATTGGGATGATTTTATTGTTACTGAATTGTAAGAGTTCTGTATATATTCTGGATATTAACCTTTTATCAGATATATTATTTACAAATATTTTGTTTTATTTCATAGATTACCTTTTTGCTCTATTATATTCCTTGATGCACAGAAATCTTAAATTTTGGTGTAGTTCAATTTGTCTGTTTTTACTTTTGTTGTCTGTGGTTTTGGTAACATATTCAAGAAAACTTCGCCAAATCCAATGACATGAGTTTCCCCTTCTGTTTTTTTTCTTTCTAAGAGTTTTATATAGTTTTAGGTCTTTGATTCATTTGGAGTTAACTTTTTATATGTGGTGTAAGGTAAGAATTCAACTTCACCTTTTTTTTTTTTTTTTTTTTTTTTGCATGTGGCTGTCTAGTATTCCTAACATCATTTGTTGAAGAGGCTGTCTTTTCCCAGTGAATGGTCATTTGGAGATATTCCTGGTTCATTGAGAAGTGATTTTTGCTCGAAACCTAGATATTTTCATAAGATTCTGGATCTTATTTAAACTTTCTGTTATGACTAGCTTCTCAGACACTGCTCCAGCAGGGGAAGGGGAGGTCACTAACTTGTTGCTATCAGGTACAGGTAAAATTTCTAACCCATCTGGCCTCTGTTGACACCAAAGGTACGGGACTCTTTGTAACTGCTGGACAGGAGTGAGAGTTCTAGCTCTCCATGTGGTCTGCACTGACACTTTGGTGAGAGTGATCTCATTACTGGTGGGTGTTGGTGAAAGTCCTGATTCTCTGCCAGGCCTCCTCTGACACCTCCCCACCAGGAAGGGAAGTATGTCTCCTTGCTGCTGAGTGAGTTGGAAGTCTAGGCTCCTCATATGGTTTCCACCAATATTGTGGGGAGGCCTCATTACTGGCTGTCAGGAAAGATAGTCTCAGCTCCCTCACTGGATACCATTCTGTCAGAGATGCTGGGACACCTTATTACAGCCTTGTTAGGTTAGAAGTCTAGGCTGCCTACTTAGCCTGTGCTAGCATGGGTGGGGTAGGACCATAGCTTTTATTTAAATTTTTTAAAAAATTTTTTCCATAAGTTTTTGGGGTACAGGTGGTATTCGGTTACATGAGTAAGTTCTTTAGTGGTGATTTGTGAGATTTTGGTGCAGCCATCACCTGAGCAGTATTCACTGTACCATATTTGTAGTCTTTTATTCCTCATCCCCTCCCACTCTTCCCCCCAAGTCCCCCAAAGTCCATTGTGTCATTCTTATGCCTTTGCGTCCTCATAGCTTAGCTCCCACATATCAGTGAGAACATAAGATGTTTGGTTTTCCATTCCTGAGTTAGTTGACTTACTAATCTCATCCAGGTCTCTAATCTCATCCAGGTCACTGCAAATGCTGTTAATTCATTCCTTTTTATGGCTGTGATATCTATATCTATATTTATATCTATATCTATATGTATATCTATATCTATATAACAGTTTCTTTATCCACTTGTTGATTGATGGATATTTGGGTTGGTTCCACAATTTTGCAATTGTGAATTGTGCTGTTATAAACATGCATGTGCAAGTATCTTTTTTGAATAATGACTTCTTTTCCTCTGAGTACAGTGCATCCATGCCACATCTACTTTTTAAAAATTTTTTTGAGTATGACCATTCTTGTAGGAGTAAGATGGTATCACATTGTGGTTTTCATTTGAATTTCCCTGACCCATTAGTGATGTTGAGCATTTTTTCATATGTTTTTTGGCCATTTCTATATCCTCTTTTGATAATTGTGTATCCATGTCCTTAGCCCACTTTTTGATGGGGTTGTTGGCTTTTTCTTACTGATTTGTTTGAGTTTGTTGTAGATTCTGGATATTAGTCCTTTGTCAGATGTATAGATTGTAAAAATTTTCTCCCACTCTGTGGGTTGTCTGTTTACTCTGCTGACTGTTCCTTTTGCCAGGGGTGGGGGGAGTGTAAAAGCTCTTTAGTTTAATTAGGTCTCAGCTATTAATCTTTGTTTTTGTTGCATTTGCTTTTGGGTTCTTGGTCATGAAATCCTTGCCTAAGCCAATGTCTAGAATGGTTTTTCCAATGTTATCTTCTGGAATTTTTATAGTTTCCGATCTTAGGTTTAAGATCTTAATCCATCTTGAGTTGATTTTTGTATTAGGTGAGAGATTAGGATCCAGTTTCATTCTCCTACATGTGGTTTGCCAATTATCCCAGCACCATTTGTTGAAAAGGTGTCCTTTCCCCATTTGATGTTTTTGTTTGCTTTGTTGATAGATCAGTTGCTGTAGGTATTTGGGTTTATTTCTGGGTTCTCTATTCTGTTCCATTGGTCTATATGCCTATTTTTATACCAGTACCATGCTGTTATGGTGACTATGGCCTTATAGTGTAGTTTGAAATTAAGTAGTGTGATGCCTCCAGATTTGTTCTTTTTGCTGTGGCTATGTGGACTCTTTTTGGTTCCGTATGAATTTTAGAATTGTTTTTTTCTAATTCTGTGAAGAATGATGGTGATATTTTGGTGGGGATTCATTTAATTTGTAGATTGCTTTTGGCAGTATTGCCCATCCATTAGCACGGAATGTGTTTCCATTTGTTTGTGTTATCTGTCATTTCTTTCAGCAGTGTTTTGTAGTTTTTCTTGTAGATGTCTTTTGACTCTTTTGTTAGGTACATTCCTAAGTCTTTGATTTTTTTTGCAGCTATTATAAAAAGGGTTGAGATCTTGATTTAATTCTCTGCTTAGTTGTTGTTGGTATGTAGAAGAACTACTGATTTGTGTACATTAATCTTGTATCCGGAAAGTTTGCTGAATTCTTTTATCAGTTCTAGTTTTCTGGAGGAGTCCTTAGGATTTTCAAGGTAAATGATCATATTGTCAGCAAACAGCGACAGGTTGATTTTCTCTTCACCGATTTGAATGCCCTTTATTTGTTTCTCTTGTCTGAATGCTGTGGCTAGGACTTCCAGTACTATGATGAAGAGGAGTGATGAGAGTGTGTAGCCTTGTCTTGTCCCAGTCCTTAGAAGGAATGCTTTCAAGTTTTGCCCATTCAATATTATGTTGGCTGTGGGTTTTTCATAGATGGCTTTTATTACATTAAGGTATGTCCCTTGTATGCCGATTTTGCAGAGGGTTTTAATCATAAAGGGATGCTGGATTTTGTTGAATGCCTTTTCTGCATCTATTGAGATGATCATATGATTTTTGTTTTTAATTCTGTTTATGTGGTGTATCATATTTATTGACTTGTGTATATTAAACCATCCCTATATCCCTGATATGAAATCCACTTGATCATGGTAGATTATCTTTTTGATATGTTGTTGGATTTGGTTAGCTAGTATTTTGTTAAAGATTTTAGCATCTATGTTAATCAAGGATACTGGTCTGTAGTTTTCTTTTTTGGTTGTGTCCTTTCCTGGTTTTTGTATTAGGGTGATGCTGGCTTCATAGAATTAATAAGGGAGGGCTTCTTCTTTTTCTATCATGTGGAATAGTGTCAAAAGGATTGGGACCAACTCTTCTTTGAATGTCTAGTAGAATTCTGCTGTGAATCCGTCTGGTCCTTAACTTTTGTGTGTTGTTGTTGGTAATTTTTAAATTAGCATTTCAATCTCATTGCTTGTTATTGGTCTATTCAGGGTATCTGATTCTTCCTGATTTAAGCTAGGAGGGCTGTATTTTTCCAGGAATTTATCCATCTCTTCTGGGTTTTCTAGTTTATGTGCATAAAGGTGTTCATAGTAGCCTTGAATGATCTTTTGTATTTCAGTGGCATCAGTTGTAATATTTAATCTATCTTGAATTGATTTTTGTATTAGGTGAGAAAATAGGATCCAGTTTTCATTCTCCTACATGTGGTTTGCCAGTTATCCCAGCACCATTGTGTCCTGTTTTGTTTCTTACGTTACTGGGATTTTCTCTCTCCTTTTCTTGGTTAATCTTGCTAATGGTCTATCAATTTTATTTATCTTTTCAAAGAACCAGCTGTAGTTTCATTTATCTTTTGTATTTGTTTGTTTGTTTGTTTCAGTTTCATTTAGTTCTGCTCTGATGTTGGTTATTTCCTTTCTTCTGCTGTGTTTGAGTTTGGTTTCTTTTTGTTTCTCCAGTTCCTTGAGGTGTGACCTTAGATTGGCTATTTATGCCCTTTCAGACTTTTTGATGTAGGCATTTAGGACTATGAACTTTCACCTTAGCAACCGCCTTTGCTGTATCCCAGAGCTTTTGATAGGTTGTGTCATTATTGTCATTCAGTCTGAAGAATTTTTAAATTTCCCTGTTGATTTCATTTTTTACCCAATGCTCATTCAGGAGCAGGTTATTTATTTTCCATGTACTTACATGGTTTTGAAGGTTCCTTTTGGAGTTGATTTCCAGTGTTATTCTACTATGATCTGAGAGAGTGCATGATATAATTTCAATTTTCTTAAATTTACTGAGGCTCATTTTTATGGCCTATCATATGGTCTATCTTGCAGAAAGTTCCAGGAGCATAGCTTTTTTTTCTTTTCTCCCTGTGGTGTTTGGTTGGAATAGAGCAATTATCGTCTAAAAGTTTTCTGTGTCACTAAACTGACTCCTGTTCTTTTGGCTACATTCTCTCTTTTTTTTTTTTTTTTTTTTTTTTGGTTTGTACCCACTGACATTTCTGGGTGGCTAGATTCTTTAACTCCAATTCTGGGATATATATGATCCAAAACAACTCAGGGAACCCACCACTCTATCATTCTTTGGCTTCCAAGGTCCTTATCTTATCCATCTTCCCTAATTTTCAGTCTGCTTAGACTTCTTTTTTATATAACATCCTTGGTATTTTGTTGTACTTAGTGCAAGGAATAGGAAAGTGTACATCTACTCCATGTTTTGGGAAGTGAAAGTGGCCACCTTCACTTTCTGATGGTAATAACTTTTTTTTTCACTGTATCCACTTAACTCTTAGCATAGTGATCAGAACTATGTTTGTGAAATTATATTTTGTATTATTTCAGATTGTGCTGGGCAACAGGGAATGGATAATGCTGGGTAACTAGGCCCAAATAACACGAACATTTCAGGGGGAGCATTCTGACTCCAAGAGCTAGTTGGCTGCAGCATCTCTAGATCCTGGACACATAACATCTCATTATAGAACAGGCGCCACATGGTTTGAATAAGAGTTTGATGTTTAACAATAAAGGAAGTTATGAACTGGGATATTTGAAATATGCTGTGTGGAAAACTGAGTGAATACAAGCCGTCTTCTTAGACGGCAGGCCCCAAGAGCCTGAGACATTTCAAGGGAAAAATAGCACACCCTCTAATCAGAATGGGAGGGCATGGAGCTAGAAGATTGTTCAAAGACAGACCAAAATTACATGGATAAAGCATAGCACTTAGAACATGTTAAAAAAAAAATTGCCTGTCTGAGAGCATAATGAAGAAAGCATTCCTATAGCCAGGTACTCTCTAGGTCTAGTGGCATGAAGGTCTCTAATGATTATGGCTATTGCTTTTGGCATATCTCCACTCTACTGATTTCTAGACAAATAATTGGACTCTATTTTGAACCCTAACCTATGTACTGAATGTCGTTTTTGAAACCATCTTTATTGAGGTATTGCACATGTTTAAAGAATACCACTTGACAAGTTTTGACATATATATCCACCCATGAAAGCATCACCATAATTAAGATATCGTATACATCCATTACCCCCAACCATCTCCTTGTATCCCTTTAATTCCTTCCTTTTGTTTTTCCTCTCCACTTTCCCATTCCCCCAATAAGCATTGATCTGCTTTCTGTTACCAGAGACTAGTTTGCATTTTCCAGAATTTTATAAAAATGACATTACAGAGTATGTATTCTTTTTTTTTTGGTCTGGTTTCTTGTACTCAGCATGATTATTTTGAGATTTATCCATGTCATTTTGTATAATAATACTTTATCACTTTTTGTTGCTGAGAATATTCCATTTTATGGATATACCACAATTTTATTATCCATTCATTTGTTGATTTACATTTGAGTTGTTTACAATCTATGGCTTTTGTGAATATAGCTGCTATGAATAGTCTCACACAAGTCTTTGTATAGACATATGTTTTTATTTCTCTTGGGTAAAAACCTAAAAGGGAAATGAACAACTTATATGGTAGGTATATGTTTAACTTCTAAGGAAACTGTTTTTCTAAGTGGTTGTATCATTTGTTTTCCCATTAGTAGCATATGGGAATTCCAGTTGCTCTGTAATTTAGTCAACACTTGACACAATCAGTATTCTTAATTTTAGACATTCTAATCAATATGTAATGGTATCTTGTAGTCTTAAGTTTGCATTTCCTTAATGACTAATGATGTTGAACATATTTTTATGTGCTTGTCATCCATATATATATTTTTATGAAATGTTTGTGCCGATCTTTTGACCATTTAAATAATTAGATTTTTTTTCTTACTATTGAGTTTTGGGTTTTGAAATACACTATAGATGTGAGTTCCTGATTAGATTCAAATAATTTGCAAATACTGTTTTGAAAATGTTTTCTTCTAGTCTTTGGTGTGTCTTTTCATTCTCTTGAAAATATCTTCTGAAGAACAGAAACTTAATTTTTATGTATTTCAGTTTGAGTTTTTGTCTTTTTTTTGAGACAGGGCTTCACTCCTGTTGCTCAGGCTGGAGCGCAGTGGCGCAATTTCGGCTCACTGTAACCTCCGCCGCCTGGCTCAAGCGATCCTCCCACCTCAGCGTCCCAAGTAGCTAGGATTACAGACATGTGCCACTGTGCCTGGCTAATTTTTCTCTTTTTTGTAGAGACGGAGTTTCGCCATGTTGCCGAGGCTGGTCTAGAACACCTGGGCTCAATCCATCTGCTTGCCTTGGCCTCCCAAAGAGCTAGGATTACAGGCAGGAGACATTGAACCCAGCCTATGATTTTTAAATAAATGTTTCTGTTTGTATCATATCTAAGAATCATTGCCTAACTCAAGGTCAAAAGGTATTTGCCTATGTTTTCTTCTAGAAGTTTTATAGTTTTAGGTTTACATTTTAGGTCCATGACCCATATTGAGTTAATTTTTGAATATGATGAGAGGTGTGGATCAAAGTTTATTATTATTATTTTTTTTTGCAAATAGCCATCCAATTGTTATAGCACCATTTCTTGAAATGACCCCCTTTCCCATTGCATTGCCTTTGTGCTCTTGTGAAAAATTAGTCATCCATCTATGTGTGGGTCTATTTTTCAGACTCTCCATTCTGTTTCACTGGTCTTTTTGTCAATCACAGCACTAATACAACACTGACTTGATAATTGCAGAATTATAGGTAATTCTATAATAAATCTTGAAGGCAAGTAATGGAAACCCTTTAACTTTATTCTTTTTCTACAGTAGAAATTGACAAGCTGATTCTAAAATTTTTATTAGAATGTAACGTACTGAGAATAGGCTTGTTTTGAGAAAGAACACAATTGGAAGACATCTTAATAATAATATTTTTTTTGATCCTTGACCACAGTATTTTTTTCTATTTGTTTGGGTCTTTAATTTTTCTCAGCTAGTTTTATAATTTTAGTGTACAGGTCATATGTGTGATTTGTCAGATTTGTCACATTTTATATTTTTTGATGCTATTTTAAATGGCATTGGTTCTTAATATTTCAACTTCCAATTTGTTGGTGATATATAGAAATGTAATGGATTTTTATATATTTACCTTGTACTCTTTAACCTTACAGGACTATTGGTCTGTAGGTTTCTTTCTTTCTTTTTTTGGTATAGAATTTGTATGACATTGCGCTGGCATTAGGGTAATATCGCTAATCATTAAGGACATGTGGGCTGAAAAAGTACCTATTGGGTACTATGCTTATTACCTGGTGCAATAGACTCATGTAACAAACTTACACATGTACCCACGCTATCAAAAATAACAGTTGAAATTCAGAAGGAAAAAAATCAACTGGGAAGTTTTTCTTCCTATTCAGTTTACTGGAAGAGTTTTTATAGAATTGATATCTTTTCTTTATTAAACTTTTGGTAAAATTCACTAATGAAAAGATAAGAGGCTGGATTTTCTTTGTGAAATGTTTTAAACTTCAATTTCTTTGTTACAGGGCTATTCATGTTACATATTTCTTCTTGAGTGAGCTGTGGTAGTTTGTGTCTTTCAAGGAATTTGTCCATTTAATTTTCATGGTCAAATTTGTTGGCATAAATTTTAAAACTCCCCTGTTACTCTTTTAATTGTTATAGAATTGGTAGTAGTTACCTTTCATATTTCTGCTCCTAGTAACTTCTATTTTCTCTCTTTGATCACTTTGGCTAGAAGCCTATTGTTTTATTGATTTTCTCAAAGAATCAACCTTGATTTCATTGACTTTTCTCTACTGTGTTTCTGCTTTGTATTTCACTGATTTCTGCTGTGCCTTTCTTTAAAAAATTTTATTTATAAACTTATAAATAAATTTAGGATATACCACATGATGTTATGAGACAGTACTGTTACAGATAGTAAAAAAAGGTTACTATGGTGAAGCAAATAAAAATACCCATCATCTCACATAGTTATACTTTTAATTTTTGTGGCAAGAGCAGCTAAAAATCTAATCATTTAGCATGAATCTCAAATAATGTACACTTTTATTACCTATTAGTTCTTATGTTGTACCTTAGATTTCTATCTTGTTTATCTTATATATCTGCTACTTTATAGCCTCTGACCTGCATTTCTTCATTTAGGCCCATTCCATTCTTTCCCTCTCACCTCTGGCAATCATTACTTTGTTCTCTGTCTTTGTATATTTGAAAAAAGAATTTTTGGCTCCATATCTAAGTGACATCATGCAACATTTTTCTTTTTGTGTTTGGCTTATTTTGCTTAGAATAGCATCCTCCAAGCTCATCTGTGGGGCAATATTTTGTTCTTTTACAGGGATATATATATATATATATGGATATTATATATATGAATATATGGATATATATATGGATATTATATATGGATATCTATATGGAGATATATATGGATATTATATGTATGGATATATAGATGTGTGTATGTATATATATTCACATACATATATATGAATAAAGAAATTGTGATATATGTCTATTGAGAAACAGGTTGTTTCCATTTCTTAGCTATTGTGAATAATGCTGGTAAACATGAGAGTGCAAATATCTTTACAAGGTGATTTCATTTCCTTTGGATATACCCAGAAGTTGGATGGCTGCATATATGGTAGTCCTATTTTTAATTTCCTTAGCAAACCCCCATACTGTTTTCCATCATGGCTGTACCAATCTACATTTCCACCAACAGTGTGTTAAGAGTTCCCTTTTCTTCATACATTTGCCAATGTTTGTTATGTTTTGTCTTTTTGGTAATAGTCATCCTAATGGGTGTGAGATGGCATCTCACAGTGATTTTGATTTCCATTTCTCTGATGATTAATGGTATTGTCTGGTCTGATCTTTAGTATTTCATTTTTCTGCCTAATTAGAGTTTAATTTGCTCTTTCCTTTCCGGTTTTTTAAGGTGAAAGCTGAAGTAATTGATTTAGATCTTTCTTCTTTTCTAACGTTGGTATTTAGTGCTATAAAATTCCCAGTAACTATTGCTTTATCTGCCTCCCACACATTTTACTGTGTAGTATTTTTATTTGTATTTAGTTAAAAATATTTTCTGATTTAGCTTTTAATTTTTGTTTGGCCTATTATGGGTTATTTAGAAGTGTGTTATGTAATTTCCAAATATATATAGATTTCCCAGATATTTTTCTTTTCTGTTTTTTGAGACTAGGTCTTACTTTGTCACTCAGGCTGCAGTAGATTGGCATGATAATGGCTCACTGTAGTCTCCAAATGCTGGGTTCAAGCAATCTTCCCACTGGAGCCTTCTGAGTAGCTGGGAGTACAGGTGAATACTACCATGCCTGGTCAATATTTTTTATTTTTATTTTTTGTAGAAAGAGGTCTTGTTAAGTTGCCCAGGCAGGTCAGGAACTCCCGGCCTTAAACCATTCTCCCCCTCAGCCTCCCAAGGCACTGGTGTTACAGATGTGAGCCACTGTGCCTGGCCCAGATATTTTTCTGTTTTTGATTTTTAATTTGAGTTCACTGTGGTCAGATAACATATATTCTATGACTTAAATGTTTTTAACTTTATTGGGCTTTGTTTTATGGTCCAACTTGTGGTTTATCTTGGTAAATGTTCCTGTGCACTTGAGAAGATGGTGTATTCTGCTGTTGTTGGGTAGAGAGTGTTCTATAAATGCCAATCAGGTCAAGTTTAGTTGATCGTGTTTAAGTCTACCACATCCTTGCTGATTTTCTGTCTGCTTATTAAATCATCGAGGGTAGGGTATTGAATCTCTGGCTGTAATTATGGGTTTGTCCATTTCTCCTTTTAGTTCATTTATTTTGCAGCTCTATTATTAGTTGTATAAACATTTAGAATATTCATGTTCTCTTAATGAATTGACCATTAATGGTCAATTGGTTATTGACCAATTGGTTAATCGGTCAGTTATCACTGGTCTTAGTGAATTGGTCTTAATGATAATTGGTCAGTTATTACTGGTCTTAATGAATTGATCAATTTTCATACAATTTATCATAACTGAATTGACCATTTATCATTATGTAATGGTCCTCTTTATCCTTGTTAATATTCTTTATACTAAAATAGACTTTGTCTGATATTCAGTATAACTACTGCAGTTTTATTTTAAGTAGCGTCAGCATCATGCATCTTTTTATATACTTTTATTTTTTGTATCTTTCTATTTAAAGTGTATTTCTTGCAGATAGCATAAAGTGGGTCTCTCTCTCTCTTTAAAGTCTAATTTGACTTCTTTACCAATAACTTGGAAAAGGAAAAAAATCTAACTCAACAATATCTGTTTTAAACTTACGGTATTTAAACCATTTATATTTAAGGTGATTATTGATATAGTTGGGTTTAAATTGATCCTCACACTATTTGATTTCTATTTGTGTCACACATTCTTTGTTCTCTTTTCACTTTTTCTTCCTTCTTCGGGATTAACAGATTTTTTTGTAGTTCCAATTTATCTTCCCTTTTCATTTATTATACATTTTTGTTGTGTTATTTTAGTAGTTGCTTTATAAATTGTAATATATCCTTAATTTTTCAGTTTATAATCAAGTAATACGATACCATTTTACCATATCATATACAGAATAAGAACTTACAAAATACATCCAGTTTCCTACCTAGTTTTTACACAGTGTTATCATGTATTTCACTTCTACGTATTTTATAAACCCTACAATACATTTCTGTTGTTTTGCTTTACACAGTTATCTTTTAAAGAGATGAAGTAATATAAAAAGGTTTTTGTATTTATCTCATTCTTATGATTTCTGCTGCTTTTTATTCCTTTGTATAGATCCAGATTTTCATCTGATGTCCTGCTTAAAGGACTCCTTAAGGTTTGTTGTATTGCAGCTATATAATAGAAATTCTTTCAGCTTTTGCTTGTCTGAAAATATTTTTATTTCACTTTCATTTTTGAGAGACAATTTTTTCGCTGGGAAAGAATCCTAGGTTTTCTTTTTCAATTATTTAAAAAATGTCGTTCCACTATCTTCTAGGTTACATTTATTGCAATGAGAAATTTGCTGTCAAATTTCTTTGCCCATTGTACTAATTTTTTTTTTTTTTTTTCCTGCTAGCTGCTTTGTATTGAAAAATTTGATTATGTTGTACCCGGTGTAGTTTTCTTTGTTGTTTTTGTTTGGAGTTTGCTGAACTTTTTGAATCTGTGGGTTTTTTCAAATTTGGAAACTTGTGGTCACAATTTTTTCAAATATTCTTTCTGTCTCTCCTCTCTCCTTTGCTGATTCTAATTAAACAAATATTTGATCAAAAGTATCCCATAGTTCATTGATGTTTTGTTAATTTTTTCAGTTTGTGTTCTTTCTCTCTCTTGCTCATTCATTCTTGTTCTGATTCTCTGTTTTTCATTTTAGACAGTTTTTATTGCTGTCCTTTTAAGTTCACTGCTTTTTTCTGAATGAAAAAATTAATCTGCTGTCAATCCTACTCAGTTTATTTTTCATTTCACACTTTATACTTTTTATCTCTAGAAGTTCATTTTGGGTCTCTTTTATATCTTTAACATCTGGTTTAATATACTCAGTCTTTTCCCCAGCTTCTTAAATGTATAAAATGCAGTTATAACAAATGTTTTATTTTGCTTGTCTAATGATTCTATTACCTGTATCATTTTTGTTTTTATTGAGTCTTCTCATTATGGGATGTATTTTCCTACTTCTTTGCATGACTGGTAATTTTTGATTGGATGCTAGACATTTTGAATTTTACCTTGCTATGTGCTGGATATTTTGGTATTCCTATAAATACTCTTGCATTTTGTTCTGAGATGTGGTTCAGTTATTTGAAAATAGTTTGATCTTCTTGAGACTTTTTTTAACTTTATTTTTAAAAGTTTTATTTTTAATTGAGAAATAATAATTGTGTATATTTATAGAGTATAATGTGATGTTCTGATACATGTATTCTTGAGACTTTAAAAAGGTTTTGTTAGGTGAGACCAGACCTGCATTTGGTCCAGGTTTAATTTTTCCCCCACTGAAATGAGACTTTTTTTGTACTCTAAATGATACCTTGTAGTTTATGAAATGTTCTCACTCTGGCTTTTGGGAGCAGACACAATTTCCATTCCATTGTGAACTCCAGGCACTGTTGCCGTTACTTATTTTCTAGGTTGATTTTTGCTCAATAGTTTTCTCACATGTATGTGTTGATCAGTACTCAGGTGAAGTATTGAAGGAAATTCCCTGCATATTTCTGGTTTCCTTTTTTCTGTGCAGCTGTCTCTTCTCTGGTACTGTGTCTTATGAACTCTACTTTCTCTGAATACCCCGGATTTTCCAGGTTTGTCTCTTCAATTTAGGGAGAAATGTGGGCTCAGAGTGAGTCCCTCCCTCCCTGTGTCATGGATTGGAAATGTTCTCCAAGTAGTAAGTTGTTTTCTGTCTCTTTGGAATTTACAGTGTTTTGCTTTCTGATATGCAATGCCTTGAGAGTTGCTTCATATACTTTGTCCAGTTTTTTAGCTGTCCAGGGTATAGAGTAAATCCAGTTCTTGTTATTCCATCTTGGCTGGAAGCAGTTCTTCTGTTTCATTTGATGCAAAAATTTTATGAATATCACTTGGTAAAAGCCTATCCTGTTTAACAAGTTACTTTACACTGTTTACTGATAAGCATTTAATACTTAAGTTATGCACATGGCTCCATTCACATTCAGTGTTTTGTAGATTTTCCTGACAGTTCTGTGAGACTGGCTAGGGTAAGTAGGAGTGATTCTTTGATAGATGGGGAAACTGAGGCAAAGGGCGGCTAGGTGACTTGCTCAAAAATTTACAGTTACTTTAATAATGGAGGCTAGGACCTAGGAATCCAGAATCAGGTTGTTGTGATCTTTGTGCTGTAACAGACTGCTGTATTGATGTTTCAAAAATAAAGTCATGCTCTGGGTCATTTAGGGGTTTTTAAAAACTTTATGTTTTACTTCGTTAGAATATAAAACTTCTATGGGTGAAGTTGAATCATCAAATGGGGTCAATTCCATTCTATGGGGAGGGGGGATTTATTCCATTCTCTCTCTTCATCTCTCTTTCTCTCTATATATATGAATATGAAAACTAGCCAGGCGTGGTGGCGGATGCCTGTAGTCCCAGCTACTCGGGAGGCTGAGGCAGAGAATGGCGGGTTAACCCAGGAGGTGGAGCTTGCACTGAGCCAAAATCGTGCCATTGCACTCCAGCCTGGGTGACAGAGCGAGATTCCATCTCAAAAAAAAAACAAAACAAAACAAAACAAAACATATATATATATATGTATATGTATGTATATGTATTTAATATATGTGTATATAATATATATTATATATATATGTGAAGCCCTTCTTATGTGTAGTGATTTGAGAAACTGGTAGGCTTGACATAGTTGGGGAAAAACTTATGTCTATTTTTCTGTTTATACTTTCTGTTTTTCTTGCCTAGTTTCTACCTCATTAAGCTCTAGAAATAGTTCAAATGTAGAACTCAGCTAAGGCCTCTTTGAAAAAATTTTACACCCCATTCTTTCTCTTTTTAAGTGTTGTAAGAAAATGTACTTTCAACTGGCATAAAGAAAGCTATGACATCTTAAGAATTTTTCTATAAGAGTCTATGAAAACACTTATTTGAGGATGATTTTGGTTCTGTCCTTTCTGTGGGGGATGTAAAACAAAAGGAATAACAGGTCATTTTCACACCTTGAATTCAATTTGGGTCTACTTTATAATCTATTTTTATGGCTGTCATCCAACTTTGTCCCTCTAGTTTAGGTTGTATCTAATACTATCTTGGCTTTGAGTTAGGCAGGCTAGAAAGAGATTTGCTATTAACCTGGACTAACACAGACTCCTGTGACACTTAAGAGGTTGTATGAAAGGGATGGAAATGGATGTGTTGCTTTAATGTTGAATATGTGGGGACATACACACACACGTACACACACACACATTCTCTCTCTCAGAGTAAATTTTAACTCAGTTGGAGCCCTGGGGGCATGTAAACAAGCATAAGGAAATTTCCCATAGGTTTACAGGGTGGGGACAGCTATCCCTCCCCCATGTGTTAGCAGAAGTGGCAGATGGCATCTTTCTCCCCTAATAATCACCAGATGGCATAAAGCTATGCCCTGTGGTGCAGGAAGCAGGAAACTGGGTTGATCATGTATTTTCTACACTTAAGCTCTTCTTATTTGATTGACATTTGTCTGTGCCACTGGTCATATATTTATGTTAGAAGAACTTAAAGAAAGGGACCAAAACCTCATTGTGGTTTCAGAGAGTATTCATTTTAATTTAAGAAATTTAGCATGTTTTATGAGCTAATAACTTGCACATCTGCTAAGCAGACTCACAGGTTTCTGTTCACTTGTATCCTGAGCCTTGATATCTGTTTGTATCCTGTTGTAAACCTCCTTTATTTAGCATTTTTCAGATATAATGCTTAGAGAATTGAAGTTTAGGCCGGGCGCAGTGGCTCATGCCAGTAATCCCAGCACTTTGGGAGGCCGAAGTGGGCGTATCACAAGGTCAGGAGTTTGAGACCAGCCTGGCCAACATGGTGAAACCCCATCTCTACTAAAAAAAATACAAAAAAATTAGCTGGGCATGGTGGTGTGTGCCTGTAATCCCAGCTACTCAGGAGGCTGAGGCAGGAGAATCACTTGAACCTGGGAGGCAGAAGTTGCAGTGAGCCGAGTTGTGCCACTTCACTCCAGCCTGGGGTACAGGGGACAGAGTGAGACTGCATTAAAAAAAAAAAAAAAAAAAAAAAAAATTGAAGTTTAATCTTTTGAGCAGAAGTTTTACTGTAAAAATTAAAAATAAACCTTTAAAAATCTTTAGATATTGATGTTCAATTTTATTAAATGGTATTATAAACATGATTTAACTTTTCCTGTTAGAGACATAAGTTGTAGTACAGGTGCAGTTGACATTGTGAAAACAAATGAGACTAAAAGCAGAATGGATCCTATTTAAACCTAAAGCAATCTTAGAATAAAAGTTGATGGTAGTTTTTTAAAAAGTTGTAAGTAGATCTCCTTTTTAATCAACAGATTATAATGATTGAATGGAAATGAGGCACTAAGTCTTATAAGTAAAACCATTTTATCACAACATTAATCTGAAATGTTTCCGTGAGTTCCACAATCATTGGGGTCCTGAAAGGTAATTAGACATCAAGATGTATGTTTTCTTGTCTGTATTTGACTGGTGGAGTCACTCCTTTTGGATTAAATATATAGTATCTTTAATGTATAGAAATGAAAGATACAATCTTGAGAGACTATTGTGCCCTGACAAGGCTTTTCAAACTGCCTTTGTTTAATGACTGACCTTTTGTTTTGTGTTTTCATATCCTGCTTAGTACTTTT